>NC_071262.1:8522801-8770301 GCF_023375685.1 Ictalurus furcatus
TGTACTAAGCAGATTTCACAGTTAAAGGGGTTTCTGACAAGATGTTTGGAAATCCCTGGTGTACACGTACACACACACACACACACACACACACACACACACACACACACGGGCATGTCAAGCAAACCCAGGCGTGTGGATTTTTGTATGAATAATAAATCCCCAGAACAACATTCATAATAATTTGTAACAAAATCACCATGTTTCAAACATAGACCAGAGTACTGAGAAGCTTGGAAAACCTTACACCATCTAGTGTACTGCTGAACTGAATAAATTCAGTAAGTACTCAACATACTAATGATACATTAGTGGAGAAAAAACAGCAAGTGAATGAACAGCATGGGATTCATTTTTGTTTACCCGAAAAGCTGACATCGATCCAGACTTCTCTGACAGCATGGACTTCCTTCAAACCTAAACAAGGAGAAAACCCAAACATCAACACAGTCGCAAAGTGTTTTGACTTACCATTGTAGTAGCGGCCAAAGTCCGCCATTATCCGGAGCTAAAAACACCGCCAGCTTGATAAGATGGCTATTTCTGCACATCCGAAGTAAAAATGCACTGCGATTTTGCTCCAGATACGAAATAATCAAACCTCGCGATCAAATATTAGCTGTCGGTGAAGGTGAACACTGCAAACAACTCCACAAACCAGTGTTTCCAGGGGAACATCATTAACCGTCACACCCGGTGGGCGGTAACTTCCGGGTCCCCTCTACTTATTTTTTTTTTAAATTAATCGTTGTTGTGAATAATAACTTACTCGTCATTGCTTTCTCCTTTTTTTAAAATGTCAAAATGAACGTTCTTAATGCCTTAACATTAATAAGAATGTTCTGTGTGTGCCATATAAGCACAATGAAACGTGTAAACCAATTTAAAAGTTTCACTTGAAACAAACGTTAACAAGCGCAAGTGCCACGTCACGTGGTCCACTCTTTCCTTACCACTGTAAATATAACTAACCACCAACTAAGGAATAAATAAACAGCTTTTTAAGTGTTTCGCGTGTTAAATCGTATAAAACATTGCTATAAGCTGAGCCAACTAGCAAGCCACTCATGGGCATTTTCTCAGGTTTTTTCCCCCATTTAGTTTTCACGTGCGTTTCTTTTCAATTTTTTTTGTGTTTCCCAACATTTTAAGTTCATATTACATATAACTTGTCAATTTTATCCGCTGTACTGCTTATTAATGTGAATATATATATATATATTTCATTTAAACATTGCTTCAAGATAGTTAGCGAGATTATTTGCTTACCTTCTGAGCGAAAGTGTTTAACCACAGCGAGTTTGCACTTCCTTCCACGGGAAAACATCTTGTTTAATTGGAGTTGCTTTCTAATGTGAGAGAGCGCTAACTTTACACACCGACGTCACTGGCATGACGTTGGACGTTCGATATTCGATATTGGCGGATATACGTCAATTAAGGGACCGTCACTAAAGTTACCTACGACTTTGTTATTGTTCTTTGTTATTGTTGTTATTTGTTCTAACCTCAATAGCATTTGAAGGGAATGACTTACAGTCATATAACCAACTGTAAATTGTTCATGTAGGTGTCAGCAACGATGCACAACTTTTAGATTTTTGATATTTAATAAAATAAACTATTAAATCATATAGAAAATTATGAATCACATGAAAATGTATCACTTGAATATGAATCTCATGAAAATGAATCACATGTAAATGAATCATACGTAAATGAATCATATGTAAATGAATCACATGTAAATGAATAAATAAATTAAAGACAATCATATATAAAATTTGCCATGTATTTTATTACTGCATGGGCTCATACACAAAATATACCATTATTTAAAGCTCAATAGCATTTGAAGGGAATGACTTACAGTCACACAACCAACTATATAGTGTTCATCTAGGTGTCAGGTATAACACGCACCTTTTAGATTTTTGATATGTATTAAAATAAACTATTAAATCATATGTAAATATTGCCATGTATTTAACTACAGAATGGGCTCATACACAAAATATACCATTATTTAAAGCTCAATAACATTTGAAGGGAATGATGTACAGTCATGAAACTAACTGTAAAGTGTTCATCTAGGTGTCAGGTATGAAGCACAGGTTTTAAATTTTTGATATTTAATAAAATAAACTATTACATCACATGTAAATTTTATATGTATTTCACTACAGAATGGGCCCGTACACAAAATATGCCATTATTTAAAGCTAAATAGCATTTGAAGGGAATGATGTACAGTCACACAACCAACTGTAAAGTGTTCAACTAGGTGTCAGGTATAATGCACACCTTTTAGATTTTTGTTATTTGTTAAACTAAATTATTAAATCACATTTAAATTTGACATGTATTTCATTACTGAATAGGCCCATACACAAAATATATCATAATTTAAAGCTCAATAGGATTTGAAGGGAGTGACGTACAAACATGAAGCCAACTGTAAAGTGTTCAGCTAGGTGTCAGGTATGAGACACACCTTTTAGATTTTTGATCTTTAACCCTACAATGCATGAACCAAAAAAACCTTCACGAATGCATAAAGGGGGTCAAAATGACCAGTACTAAATAAGTACAGAAATAATTTATATATATATATATATATATATATATATATGTGTGTGTATGTATATTCATACATATATATGTATGTATATGAATATATATATATATATATATATATATATATATATATATATATGTATATTATATATATTCATACATATTCATAAAGTGATTGCTAGCAAAAGGCAGTTTTTCAGATGCACCCATTTTGTTCAGCATCTTGCAAAATCTCAGGAGGAGATTTTGCTTTAAAGGACTCCAAGAAAAGGGGGAGGTCCCTATCAGGGCTGTAGGGAATCGTGGCAGATGGAGGTGCCTCACCCCTTTCAGAAAGGTTTATGGACCTCCATAGAGGTGCCACCCACTTGTTGCTGTCTAGCAGTCCTTGGAGACAAGTTAGTGCTTTGGAAATCAGGGGGAAAAGTCGCCTGATGCAGAAGGATTGCATGTAGTGCAGACTGGAAGGCTGGCTTCTATATGTTTATGTTATATGCCTGGTGGGATTTAATACAAAAAATACAGGTATCACTGGCAAGCATGTGGCCCCCAACCAGCTCAAGATACATCATATTCGTTGGAACACACAACACAGAGTTCAGGTATGGGTGAGCTGTCTGTCAAAATCCGTCTTTAATACTCTCAATAAAATCCTTACACTGTGGCATGGTGAATTTCATCATGACTGGTGGTATGATACAGCTCATTTGGTGCTGTTTATTGCAAAGCACTATCCAATCCTACTCTGGCTGCCACCATTTTAAGACTGGCTGCCATGGCTAGTTGAGAGCCTTTAAGCTAGCAGGGAACAACCCAGACCCATTTTTAAACTTTGCTGAGGCTGGAGTTGAACATGGCAGTTGAACTGAATTGTCAGCAAGGAAGAAATTTCCAGAGATTTTTCTCTAATGAGATTCCCCATTAATGAGCAATGGCAGGATTACTAGTCATTGGAGGATAAGGAGGGCTCTGTTGAATTACTTGAACTTGAAGGATTAAGTTGTGTATAAATGTTTGTGTAAGCCAAACCGAACAATATATTTCCCCACCAGATTTCCAAAATTTGTAAAACCTGTTCTCTGTTTATATGCCAGCATTTATTTTGTTATAATTGAATGCCTACTTTTATTTGTCTTCATTTTATGGGTTTGTTTTGGCTTGCATTCTTGATATTTCATATTTCTTTAATTAATGGCAATAATATAAATGACCGGGTTTCACAAAATTTTCTTGATGGTTTTTTAGTCACTGCAAAATATATGATTTGAGGTTGAACACGTCGAAGTTTACATTATCAGTCTTTTTATGCATAAATTTACACATGCTCAGGAGCATGAGCAGGATATAAAAGTTTTTATGAAATTACAAGATTTTATGAATATCTAATTTCTTCTGTAAATGGTCATATTAATGATTTATGAATAAATCCAATCGTATACAGCTTGATAAATGAGGCCTGTTGAGTTTAGGCTATGGGCAGTGTTGGGGACAGATTCGACTCTGAATAAAAGCCTAAAACTGCTAGGCAAGCCCACTTGCCTCGTGTCTGAGTTAGACCCTGCCCTCTCAAGATGTTCTAAGCTGAGGGCGTGAGCATGTACAGTAGCTGGTGCTTGTGATTAGCTTTCAAGGAGACCAGACACAGGTTGTACAAGTGCAAGTCTTGCTGCATGGCTCCTTAATAGAATACTCTCAGCAAGGTAGAAATGAGAAGTGATGAGTGGAGGGTATCCACAACTTTGGAACTCCGACCATGGTCGTAAGTTACTAAGCCAATAGCTCCATATGGTGCATGTGTACAAAGCAAAAATAAGAAACAGAAATATGATTGCATGACAGCAGTATTTTATTTACCGTTCTGTTGGGATCTGAGAGCAAGCAGTTAACAAATTCCACAAAGATTTAGGTTTCCTTATTTAATTGTTATTCTGTATCATTGTGTTTGGTCTGTGGCAATAACAGTGATTAAACTGTAATAAAACTCAAGAAACTCCATATGATCAAATTTTGATTGGCCATATCTATATACAGTATATGCGGTGAATAAGCAATGTATTGTGTGTGTGTGCATATACAGTATCTCACAAAAGTGAGTACACCCCTCACATTTTTGTAAATATCTGATTATATCTTTTAATGTGACAACACTGAAGAAATGACACTTTGCTACAATGTAAAGTAGTGAGTGTACAGCTTGTGTAACAGTGTAAATTTGCTGTCCCCTCAAAATAACTCAACACACAGCCATTAATGTCTAAACCGCTGGCAACAAAAGTGAGTACACCCCTAAGTGAAAATGTCCAAATTGGGCCCAATTAGTCATTTTCCCTCCCCGGTGTCATGTGACTTGTTAGTGTTACAAGGTCTCTGGTGTGAATGGGGAGCAGGTGTGTTAAATTTGGTCTCTCACACTCCCTCACACTGGTCACTGGAAGTTCAACATGGCACCTCATGGCAAAGAATTCTCTGAGGATCTGAAAAAAAGAATTGTTGCTCAACATAAAGATGGCCTAGGCTATAAGAAGATTGCCAAGACCCTGACACTGAGCTGCAGCACGGTGGCCAAGACCATACAGCGGTTTAACAGGACAGGTTCCACTCAGAACAGGCTTCGCCATGGTCGACCAAAGAAGTTGAGTGCATGTGCTCAGCGTCATATCCAGAGGTTGTCTTTGGGAAATAGACGTATGAGTGCTGCCAGCATTGCTGCAGAGGTTGAAGGGGTGGGGGGTCAGCCTGTCAGTGCTCAGACCATATGCCGCACACTGCATCAAATTGGTGTGCATGGCTGTCGTCCCAGAAGGAAGCCTCTTCTAAAGATGATGCACAAGAAAGCTCACAAACAGTTTGCTGAAGACAAGCAGAAGACAAGCAGACTAAGGACGTGGATTACTGGAACCATTTCGTGTGGTCTGATGAAACTAAGACAAACTTATTTGGTTCAGATGGTATCAAGCGTGTGTGGCGGCAACCAGGTGAGGAGTACAAACACAAGTGTGTCTTGCCTACACACGTGGTGGGGAGATGTGGTGTGTCTTGCCATGGTGGTGGGAGTGTCATGGTCTGGGGCTGCATGAGTGCTGACGGCACTGGGGAGCTCCAGTTCACTGAGGGAACCATGAATGCCAACATGTACTGTGACATACTGAAGCACAGCATGATCCCCTCCCTTCGGAGACTGGGCCGCAGGGCAGTATTCCAGCATGATAACGACTTTTGCCTTGCTAAAGAAGCTGAGGGTGAAGGTGGTGGACTGGCCAAGCATGTCTCCAGACCTAAACCCTATTGAGCATCTGTGGGGCATCCTCAAATGGAAGGTGGAGGAGCACAAGGTCTCTAACATCCACCAGCTCTGTGATGTCATCATGGAGGAGTGGAAGAGGACTCCAGTGGCAACCTGTGAAGCTCTGGTGAACTCCATGCCCAAGAGGGTTAAGGCAGTGCTGGAAAATAATGGTGGCCACACAAAATATTGACACTTTGGGCCCAATTTGGACATTTTCACTTAGGGATGTACTCACTTTTGTTGCCAGCGGTTTAGACATTAATGGCTGTGTGTTGAGTTATTTTGAGGGGACAGCAAATTTACACTGTTATACAAGCTGTACACTCACTACTTTACATTGTAGCAAAGTGTCATTTCTTCAGTGTTGTCACATGAAAAGATATAATCAAATATTTACAAAAATGTGAGCGGTGTACTCACCTTTGTGAGACACTGTGTATATATATATATATATATATATATATATATATATATATATATATATATATATATATATATATATATGTATATATATATATATATGTATATATATGTATGTGTGTGTGTGTGTATATGTATGATGTATATACAGGATATATGCAATGACTCTATCCAGCATCAGTCCATATTGTTGGTGGCAGTAGTTTCCTTTAAAAAGTCTGTTGTTGCCTCATTTATCCCAGGCTGGTGTTGATTAAATTCTGACACTATGTGCTCTGTCAGTGATTGGTGGGTCTTCAGGCCTTGTCCCCTAATTTCCCTGATAGCAACATGCAGCAAAGAGATGAGGGATGCCAGCCCCAATAGATATCCATCTTCCCGGTTTCCCTCAACCCATGGAATATCATGCTTTAAATGCACATTACTGGGCACTGGAGTGGTCTTCCCAAAATCAATCATCCATATGTTGGCTTTGTTGGTGGGACGATCGTGGACGAAAAGGAGAGAGCTGCCTATTACCTAGGGGAAGGATGGAAGGAAGGACGGGGTGCCAAATAAGTGGAAGAGACTTCTGTTCTTCTGACTAAAAAAAAAGCTTGTTTTAAGAAGAAAACACAAATGTTTATTCTACTTAACCTCATGGCTTCTGAAAAAGGCAGACTCCTTTAATGTCTCTTTCAGCACATCCAGCCTGGACAGATAGGCTTCCTAAAATACAAGAGACGAAAGAATTTTGACATTTTTAGAAGTAAAAGCCTGGATCTGGCCAGTAAGGCTCTCACTCAGGCTGAAGATTTTCCCACAAGGGGGAGCTTTTAGCACTCAAAAAGCTTAGAAATTAGACACTGTGCCCTTCCTAAATAAAAGACTTTCTAATTATATATTGCTGCCAAATTCATAATTTGTCAGCAATATATAATTCATCCAACATACACTGTATGGCCAAAAGTATGTGGACATCATCACACCTAAATGTGCTTGTTGAACATCCCATTCCTAAATATGGAGTTTGTTCCTCCTTTGCTGCTTTAACAGCCTCCACTGTTCTGGGAACACTTTTCACTAGATTTTGGAAGATGGCTGTGGGAATTTGTGCCCATTCAGCCATGAGAACACTAGTGAGGTCAGGGACTGATGTCAGATGAGAAGGCCTGGTGTGCAGTCCATGTCTCAACCCTAAGGTAAGCATAGGAGTTGAGGGCTCTGTGCAGCCCACTCTAGTTCTTTCACACCAGTCGTAAAAATACACGTCTTCATGGAGTTTGAGTTTGGGCTAGGACCCTTAATTCCAGTGAAGAGAAATCTTATGCGGCATTCACGGTGAATGCTACAACATACAAAGGCATTGAGACAGTTGTATGTTTCCAAATTTGGTTCAACAGTTTGGGGAAGGACCACACATGGGTGTGGTGGTCAGGTGTTCACATACTTTTGGTCATAAAGTGTATCAAGTGTATGCGTAGTGTTCTTGTCAATAAGAGTAAATAAAAGATATGACGTCAATAACTTACAAGAATGTCTACCTGCCTCTTGGTAAATAATAGCAGGGCCTCTGTAACTTGTGCTTTGCTCTGAGTTTGACTAAAATCTCGTTGTACAATCCCATTCTCTGTCTAAAAAGCACAAAAAGCAGAGTAGACCATAAGAGACTGTGTTGTATGTTTATTTATGTAACTCCAACAGTGCATGACAATTCTCTGAGTTGTACCATTATGCCTTCTATGCGGAATCCTAATGTTGCTGTACTACTTGTGCTGTCTCTCCATTGCATGTAGTGCAGCTTTGTCACGCCTCTCCGTGCATGTTCTTCTTCTGTAGGAGCTGTAGGATCTACTTTCACCATCTTCTGGTACATATCTCTTCGGATGCTAGCTTTGGTTCTTGCTTTCACAATTTCCTCCTCTTGGTAGGTGCTAAGAAAAAGGAACCAAAATAATCATGGCAATACTTAAACAAGTACACACATACGTGAACAGTCAATCACAAAAGGATAGTAATAAATGGAGAGTAAAATATTATTTTGAAAATACCCAAAAGAATTGTACAATAAAGCCTACACTACTCTGAGCTTCTTTGGATTCTGTTAAGTCAACCCCAGACACCTAATATACTACCAGATCCATGTGATGTTAGGAACCAGGCCGAATGTATATAATGCCTAGACCAAGGACAAAAATAGGCCTATTCCACAGTAATCCCCCAGGCCCCCTCCCAGCCTGAGTGTGAGACAAATTCCTTGGTTGTTGATGGTTCATTGTGAGGTTGTGAGGCAATGCTGATCCATGCTGTGTATATACACTATATGGCCAAAAGTATGTGGATACCACACCATCTCACCCAGACGTGGACCTTCACCAAACTGTTGCCATGAAGTTTGTGAAGCACACAATTGTGTAGGATGTCTTTGTATGCTGTAGCATTACAATTTCCCTTCACTGGAACTAAGGGACCGAAACCTGTTCTAGCATGACAATGCTCCTGTACACAAAGCGAGGCCCATAAGGACATGGTTTGCCAAAGGAGTGGAATAACTCGAGTGGCCTACACAGAGCCCTGACCTAAATGCTACTAAACACACATGGGATGAACTGTAGTACCTGACCTCACTAATCCTCTTGTGGCTGAATGGGCAAATCCCCACAGCCACGCTCCAAAATCTAGTGGAAAACCTTCCCAGAAGAGTGGAGGTTACTATAAGACCACAGGGGGTCTAAATCCTGAATGGGATGTTCAACAAGCACATTTAGGTGTGATGGTCTGGTGTCCACAAACCTTTGGCCATATATATTTCATATAAAATTTCACTGACATAATGTAATGTGCACCACATCAGCTTCTCTCTGATCTGCTTTTGAAGCAGCCAAAATAACAGTACAGATTCCACCTCAGTACTGTAACTTAGCATATCCAATATTGTCATGTTAAAACTGAGGCTCCTTATGCAATACTTGCATCTATATAAATGACTTACTGTGTGAGCACTAAACATAACATTTTGCTTCCTTTGTTATGGAAATCCTTGTTTACTTTTCTCTTATTATGAAACCGCATTCAATGAGCAGTTCATATGTATAATTCTGGCACATAAGTGCCCCACACATATAAGAGTATGATGTCTGGACCATTGACTACAGTCCAAAAATATGATTAACTACTAAGCTGTTTTATGTACAGTATCTCACAAAAGTGTCAACAAGTGACAACACTGAAGAAATGACACTTTGCTACAATATAAAGTAATGTGTGTACAGCTTGTATAACAGTGTAAATTTGCTGTCCCCTCAAAATAACTCAGCACACAGCCATTAATGTCTAAACCGCTGGCAACAAAAGTGAGTACACCCCTAAGTGAAAATGTCCAAATTAGGCCCAAAGTGTCAATATTTTGTGTGTCCACAATTATTTTCCAGCACTGCCTTAACCCTCTTGGGCATGGAGTTCACCAGAGCTTCACAGGTTGCCACTGGAGTCCTCTTCCACTCCTCCATTACGACATCATGGAGCTGATGGATGTTAGAGACCTTGTGCTCCTCCACCTTCCATTTGAGGATGCCCCACAGATGCTCAATAGGGTTTAGGTCTGGAGACATGCTTGTCCAGTCCATCACCTTCACCCTCAGCTTCTTTAGCAGGGCAGTGGTCGTCTTGGAGGTGTGTTTGGGGTCATTATCATGCTGGAATACTGCCCTGCGGCCCAGTCTCCGAAGGGAGGGAATAATACTCTGTTTCAGTATGTCACAGTACACGTTGGCATTCATGGTTCCCTCAATGAACTATAGCTCCCCAGTGCCAGCAGCACTCATGCAGCCCCAGACCATGACACTCCCACCACCATGCTTGACTGTAGGCAAGACACACTTGTCTTTGTACTCCTCACCTGGTTGCCACCACACACGCTTGACACCATCTGAACCAAATAAGTTTATCTTGGTCTCATCAGACCACGGGACATGGTTCCAGTAACCCATGTCCTTAGTCTGCTTGTTTTCAGCAAACTGTTTGTGGGCTTTCTTGTGCATCATCTTTAGAAGAGGCTTCCTTCTGGGACGACAGCCATGCAGACCAATTTGATGAGCGGTGTATGGTCTGAGCACTGGCAGGCTGACCCCTTCAACCTCTGCAGCACTCATATGTCTATTTCCCAAAGACAACCTCTGGATATGACGCTGAGCACGTGCACTCAACTTCTTTGGTCGACCATGGCGAGGCCTGTTCTGAGTGGAACCTGTCCTGTTAAACCGCTGTATGGTCTCGGCCACTGTGCTGCAGCTCAGTGTCAGGGTTTTGGCAATCTTCTTATAGCCTAGGCCATCTTCTTGTAGAGCAACAATTCTTTTTTTCAGATCCTCAGAGAGTTCTTTGCCATGAGGTGCCATGTTGAACTTCCAGTGACCAGTGTGAGGGAGTGTGATAGCGATGACACCAAATTTAACACACCTGCTCCCCATTCACACCAGAGACCTTGTAACACTAACAAGTCACATGACACCGAGGATGGAAAATGGCTAATTGGGCCCAATTTGGACATTTTCACTTAGGGGTGTACTCACTTTTGTTGCCAGCGGTTTAGACATTAATGGCTGTATGTTGAGTTATTTTGAGGGGACGGCAAATTTACACTGTTACACAAGCTGTACACTCACTACTTTACATTGTAGCAAAGTGTTATTTCTTCAGTGTTGTCACATGAAAAGATATAGTCAAATATTTACAAAAATGTGAGGGCTGTACTCACTTTTGTGAGCTACTGTATGTATGTATGTATGTATGTATGTGTGTATGTATGTATGTACAGTGCTGTGAAAAAGTATTTTGATTTGTTCTGTTTTTGTGTACATCTCATACTAAATAGTTTTAGATCTTCAAACGAAATGAAACATAAAACAAAGGCAACCTGAGTAAACACACAATACAGTTTTAATTTATTATTATTCTTTGTGAAGCAAAAACGTTATCCAACAACGATCTGTGATTTGAAAAACTAACTGCACCCTTAAACTTAAAATCCAGTTGTACCACCTTTAGCAGCAATAACTGCAAACAAATGCTTCTGATAACTGGAGATTTACCTTGCTGACTCATGACTGTGCTGCAAAGTTCAGTTCTAATCACATCATCAATTTTGCTGATGACACTACAGTTGTGGGCCTCATCAGCAACAATGATGAGTCAGCATACAGGGACGAGGTGAACAAGCTCGCAGAATGGTGTAGAGACAACAATCTATCTCTTAATGTTGACCTCAACGGAACAAGTGTGGAGAGAGTCAAAAGCTCCAAGTTTCTTGGTGTGTACATGACTGAGGACCTCTCCTGGACTCTCAACACCACCTGCCTAGTCAAGAAGGCCCAGCAGTGTGTCCATTTCCTGCAGAGGCTGAAGAGAGCCAAAGATCCCCCTCCCATCCTCACCTCCTTCTACAGAGGGACAATAGAGAGCGTCCTGACCAGCTGTCTCACTGTGTGGTACGGGAACTGCACAGCCTCCGACCGCAAGATCCTACAGCAGATGGTGAGAACAGCAGAAAAGATCATCGGGGTCTCTCTACCCTTCATCGTAACCTCATTCAACAGCTGCTGCAAAGCCATCAGTATTGCGGACGACCCCTCTCACCCTTTTCATGGACTATTCACCTTCCTGCCATGTGGCAGAAGTTACAGTAGCATCTGTGCCACCACCAGCAGACTCCACAACAGTTTCTTTCCTGAGGCAGTCAGATTACTCAACACCCGGCTGCCTCCCAGCAATCACCTGGGCTAGCCGAACACCTAATCCAGTAAGACTCATACCACTGCACACACTATCCCAGTATAACTCAGTACTACTGCACACAACACTTTACTTACAGTAGCTGCATCAGTCACTTAATACGTTGTAACTTGTTTTTGCTGCCAATATTGCTGCAATACTTGTGCTGCTACTTTACAAAATAGCTACAGTCCATGTTTACAATTACAGTCCATGTTCTGTGTATTAACTGTCCTTTGTATTTATTGTTTTGCACTTGTTTCATATTGTTGTGTATTTGCACTTTATGTAGTCTTGTGTACTGTTCCTTGTTGCACCATGGTCCTGGAGAAATGCCATTTCGTTCCAATGTATAAAAGCTTTATAGAGGAATGATAATAAACACCCACTTGACTTGACTTGAGATCAGTCTTTTACTTACTTCTAGGACTAGGACTGACTCCTATGCTTTGGATCATTGTCTTGCTGCATAATCCAGTTGCGCAAGAGTTTCAACTTATGGACTGAAGACTGGACATTCTCCTTTAGGATTTTCTGTTAGAGAGCTGAATTCATGTTTCCTTCAATTATTGCAAGGTGCCCAGGCCCTGAAGCAGCAAAGCATCCCCACACCACCACACTTCCACTACCATGCCTGACCGTATGTTCTTTTTGTGGAATTCTGTGTTTGGTTTACACCAGGTGTAACGGGACCCCTGTCGTCCAAACAGGGGTCCACTTCCACTTTCGACTCATCAATCGACAGAACATTCTCCCAAAAGGTTTGAGGATTATCAACATGTGTTTTGGCAAAATTCAGACTAGCCTTAATGTTCTTCTGGGTCTTCTGTTCACTCTTCCATGGATGCCATTTTTGCCCAGTGTCTTTCTGATAGTGGAGTCATGAACAGTGACCTATTGATGTAAGAGAGGCCTGTAGGTCTTTTTGATGTTGTCCTTGGGTCTTCTGTGAATTGCTGGATGAGTAGTTGCTGTGCTTTTGGAGGAATTTTGGAAGGTTGGCCACGTCTGGGAAGGTTCACTACTGTGCAGATTTTTCCATTTGGAGATAATGGCTCTCACTGTGGTTCTTTGGAGTCCCAGAGACTTTGAAATAGCTTTGTAACCTTTCCCAGACTGATGTATTTCAATCACATTCTTCCTCATAATTTCAGGTTTGGCACAGTGTGTTACTGGGTAAGACCTTTTAACCAACTTCATGCTGTTAAAAAGTTCTGTTTAAGTGTTGATTTGATTGAACAGGGTTTGCAGTAATCAGGCCTGGTTGCGTCTAGTCCAGCTGAACCACATTGTGAATGCAGTTTCATAGATTTGTGGAATTAGTAACTACAGGGGCAAATACATTTTCACACAGGCCCAGTTGGTACTGGATAACTTTTTTGCTTCAATAAATAACATTATAATTTAAAAACTGTATTTTGTGTTACTCAGGTTGCCTTTGTTTTATCTTAGATTTTGGTGTGATTTCTGAAACTATTTAGTATGAGATATACACAAAAACAGAAGAAATCAGGATGGGGCAAATAATTTTTCACAGCACTGTACGTGCTCATTCCCTCAGCATAGAACATCTTGAATAGGCAGGGTCTAACTCAGACAGTCTAGAGTCTAATCTGATCCCAACACTGCCCAAAAAATCAAATACTTTTTCACAGCACTGTATATATGATTGAGATAAGGTGCATGATGTCAAGAAGTTGATCCATGCTTTTTTTTTGTTTATCACCTTGTTTATTACCTGTGTTGTTCACAGGACTTTCAACAACCACAGTAACAAACTACAATTTATACAAAATGCTACAGTGAGAATATGAAAAAACACATCATATTAGGCCAATTTTAGCATCACTTCATTGACTGTCTGTTTCCTAAAATTTTTAGTCTGAAAATCTTTTCATTCATTCATTCATGTTCAGGTGGATCTGGATATTTATTTGTTTTTATTATTTATTCTCTGTTTTTTTCTGTACACTGTAAAGCACTTTGCATCTTAAATGTTTGAAGGGTGGTATATTAACATAAATATCTTGCATACCGAATGCCCATTTTGCAGTCCATGATGACAGGCTGCTTGAGGCCGCTCAGCAGGTCCTCCAGACGGATGTAGTTCTCTCCGTTCCTGCTGATGTGCCCGTGATAACGAGGCACAAATTGATGGAGTGGATCAGACATGAGTGCCTGCAGACAGGTATCCTCCACCTCATTGAATCTCTTCAGCACCTCCCCACTTTCACCCAGCTGGAAGTTACCTGATTATAAATAGACAATTGCATGCATATTATTTCATCTGTGCGGCATCAAAAAAAAAGTCCCTTAACAGTCTCTTTAAATATGGTGGTACAACATATAACAGGGTATATAATAGTGTAAGCACGGGTCACGTGCCTTGGTGTCCAGCCAGCTGTATCCAGGAACTCTGCCTGCGCTTTGACCACTGCATCATAGTCAGGAATGTCCTCCAGGATCGACACTGGGGGGAAAAAAGAATCTGTAATTTTGTGCAGTTTGTGCTTCAAGCTACTGACTCATCTTTACTTGAGATATGAATGATTGTGTTCAGTGCTCTGCTCAGAGATACAATCATGTAATGGAATGATTTATTTTCCAAACTGTAATCATTAAAAGTCTGCTTTAAATTCTGCCACTTCTCTCAACCACATAGAGCAAACACACATAGTACTGTTTAAATGGGTATGCAATTTAAGAATTGCTTGAATCCCTGATTTATCATATTTACCATGATTTAAGTTTTATCTACAGTACATGGTGCTCATTATTATTATTATTATTATTATTATTATTATTATTATTATTACAATAACCATATTAGGTCAATACACCTGATCAGCTGACACCTCTTAACATGTTTGGTATATTCGCAAAAACATTTCATTTACAGACTACTATCATACTATCGGTCTACTGGGCTATGCAAATAGCTTATTCAAATGCCTTATTTCAAGGTTCTCTTTCAGAAACCATGCAAATTGACTGTGTGACACTAAGGGTTAGCCTTAGTAGAAGTATTTTTCTTCCAAAAAGCAGAAGTATTATTGGAAGACCAATATCTCTATTTAGAAATACACTTATTTAAGTTAAAATGGATATAATGGAAAAATGAGTATTAAAAAGCCACTCTATGTGTACAGCTCAATAAATTGGTAATAGGTCGTGGTGGTAGTTTATGCATACAGTTCATGATGTTTTAGTCCTTTTAGCTTGAGTGTGAATGAGTTGTGCTGTCTGGACTTTGAATTCACTCACCCTTCTCACATCTTTCCTCTTGGCCATCTCCTCTCCCTCACTGAAGACCTCGTCACTTTCCGCTGAGGAATAGTTGAAAGATGATGATGAGGAGGAAGATGATGAGGCAAAAGAGTTGGCTAAAACCTTTGAGAATATGCGGTGGGGGACCGTTCCTCTCATCTCTGCGTCCACATCGATATTTCTTTGCGCTGCCCCTCTCAGCCCTGTCACATCCTTTTCTGACTCTTCATCTTGTGCCTCCTTAGAGCTCCACTGCCTTTGTGTGTGTCTCAGTCTAATTCCTGGGTTCATTTCTTTCTCATTCGTGGTGTTGTCATCCTCCTCCTCTATGTTCTCTGCTCTACCTTCCAGCCTCTCTCTCCTCTTCCCTCTCAATCTTTCCCTCTGTCCAGCTAGCCACGTATTCTTTCTGGACATTTCTCCAGAAAATAAACCCCCTTTACCAGCAATGTGTTTCGTATTTTCATTTTCTCTGTCTTTCTCTTTTGCTCCAGTGTTGGTTTCAGACCAGTTCAGCATACTGTTAGGTTCCCAGTCCTCTGGCTTTTCTGAAGCACTCACAAACAGTTCCTTTTGAATAATTTCTGGTTCTAGTCTGGATGAGAGCACAGCCTGAGCAGACACAAGTTTGGGCTTTGACCTTCGGCTAGCGAGCAGAGCTTCCTTCATGCAGTTATTCTCAAATTCATCTATTGTCTCTACCTCTGCTTTCAACTGGTTTCTCATGCTCTCTACATTTTCTGCTTTGCTGGATGGTCCTGATTCATCTTCCTCAGGCATATCCATTGATGTGCTCATATTTCTTGAAGTAAACGTCCTTTCATGGAGCTAGGTTACCAAATACAATCCACATAACAAATAAAAAAAAATGCGGTAATCCAAAAAATTGGATCCAAGTGGAGAGTGCTGAGTTAATAAAGAGAAAAGATATTAAGCTTACATTAAAAAAAGTATGTAAAAATAGAAAATTAACTGTAAATATTCTATTAAAACTAAAGTGTTATCATTAATGACTGTGAATGAAGTTAAAATAAAGTGAAAATAAAGTCAGTTCTCATTGTATCAATCTGTAATCCAAGGGCAAGTCAGAATCCTACCAGAGTGTGCTCTTTGCTTTCACTCAAAGGCTTTACTATTGACATCCACAGCCTTGCATTTGCATGCTGTGACATCACGACATCAATTTTCCACACGGAAGTGACTCCTAAATAAACTAACCTGGGGATAAAGAATACATGTCCAGCTTCAAAATATTTTGGTTTACAGACTAATATAAACCAATCTGACATGTGAATGGATTATTTTCCTGTATATTTACTCTGTCTATGTTATCTCTCTCCGTGTGTTTAGTGTAGCCTGTATGAAACTGGAATGGTTTTCACAAAGAAAAGAATGCAATCTGCAAACACTGCACGCTAAACATGTGTGTGCATATTCTATCTGCTAGTAAACATAGCATAATTTCAGAAGAAGTAGCAGACTTAATGACTGGATGCTTAAGTTTCCAGGATACCCTTGGTATTATTTTGAAAATGTCCATTACAATAAGTTGGCAAAGTTTAAAAATTATATATGTATGTATGTATGTATGTATGTATGTATGTATGTATCATCATCATCATCATCAGTAGTAGTAACAGTATTTCTTTTCTTTTCTTTTTTTTTTATTTCTTTTTTTTTTTTCTTTTTTTTTTTTTTAAATTTTGTCATTTCCAAGAAATAATGAATACATCAAAGCATGAAATCTTTTTTTAAAAGTGGCTCAGCAAGTGGAAACATTGTGGTGCACAGTATGCAAATTGAGACATCCATTCCAGTATTCATAACACATACGAAGGATGATACTTTGCCCGTTAATACTGAATTTCTGGAACGTTCCTGGAACATTTAGGATAGGAGGATATTATAGCACTGGATTTAAAGGAATATAATTATGGACAAATAAATAATATACAGTCTTCACTGGTACTCTGACCTGGGATAAAACAGTTACTGAAGGTTAATACATGAACGAATGAATGAATAAATATTTATGACATCATATATCTTAGTTGTGACAGCATTCTGTATATCATATTCCACGAGTTTTGAATATAATAGTTTATAACTTGTTTTGAGTATTTGTCCATTTGAGGGACTAAAATCACTGAATGTGCACTTTTACTAAAGAAAAAAAATACAATAACATAAAATGAAATAAAGAGGCTGGGTTTACGGCTGCTCCTAAGGCCATACAGACTTCATATAAATCCATAATGAACTTTTTCACACTATCTGTTGTTACCCAGATGAGGATGGGTTCCCTTCTGAGTCGGGTTCCTCTCAAGGTTTCTTCCTCTTAAAACATCTTAGGGAGTTTTTCCTGGCCACCGTCGCCACTCAGTGGCTTGCTCAGTTGGGATAAATTCGCACCTTTAATATCTGTATACCATGTTGATATTTCTGTAAAGCTGCTTTGAGACAATGTCTATTGTAAAAAGCGCTATACAAATAAAATTGAATTGAATTGAATTGAAGTTTAGTTATTCATAGAGCTAACAAATATCCATGTCTTTCCATGTTTTTTTTTCAGCACAATGAAAGGACATGTAAATACATGCAAACCTTATTTGCACAAACACACTACAAGCAGAATTTCCAGAATGTACAGTTTAACTTTTTTTTTTCTTTTCCAATTTTACAATGATGTGCATATTGTATACATTGGCTAATAATTTGCGTGACAAATGAGAGCATTTTGGCAATCAATTTAAATACTGTAAAAAAATGATTTCTAATTCATTCGTGCACACAGTGGGCCTCATTTATCAATCTTTCAGTAAAGTCGTGTGTGCACTTTCTTAGTCCACATCGAACTACAGATTTTTTTGCCAGATTTACAAAAGTTAATGCAGTAACACTGATTCGTTTTATACTCAAATGCATGTTGATGAATACCAATCATTTGTGATGTGCAAAACATGTGCACATGATGTAGCTCATTTGCATATCATAATGCCCACGAAACCCCATAAGGTAAAGCTCACAGAGAGCTGAAAGCCAGAATAATGACAAAATGGAGAAAGAGTACCTCAGAGGCAGATTTTTTATTTATGTCTTCACCAATAAAAATATTAGCTATTTTATATATATATATATATATATATATATATATATATATATATATATATATATATATATATATATATATTTACACAAACCCAGGAGCTCTCTTAGGAGCTAATAGGATTTTTATGAATACCAAATTTCTTCTGTAAATACTCCTATGGACGATTTACAAATAAATTCACTCATATCCAGCTTGATAAATGAGGCCCAGTTTTTTTCATGACTGAAACTCACACTATGAAACTTCAGCTTGATTTTCCTTTTGCTGCTCATAATCTTAACTCATATTATTGAAACCTCTCCACCTGTTCGGTTTTAGGAGCTTAAACTGACAATCCATCAAGCACACATCTATGTTTCAAATCAATCTGTCCATCCGCTTCCTCAAATAAAACCTGTTAATCATGAAGATCTTCTAGGTAATTTGTCTTAACCATCTCCTTCACTTCTGTGTCAAAAATGGTCTCTTCCATCTTGTCAGAACTGGAATCCATGATGTCACTTGATCTTATTTCAGATGGATCCAACAAACATGTCTTTGTGCCTAAGGAAATGAGTTTTTAAACTTCTATATATAACACCTTGTATGTATTTGGAGTTCTGCAATATATGATGTGGTGTGTATATATAAACCTATGTGTATTAATTACCTGTGCAGTTTTCCTCAGAGCATGTGTTCCTCTCACCCTGATATGTATCTTCTAGTATATCTTCTCTCGTCTCTCTAGGGTTATTCCATTTTCCAAACTGTAATTAACACAAACCCCACCCAGAAGTATGATGGATTGCAAGCTTGAAACAACACAGGCATTGAGAAATAATGTCATGTTGGTCAGAGATTTATAGTATGTACATGTAGATGTGGCCACAAGCTGCTGTCCTGCACAAAGCCAATGAGGATGATCACACTGAGGAACATGAAGTTACTCACCACTCCCACCACAGCTGATGTGAAGGGGAAGTGATAGAGGACATACCTGTACTGAGAAACTTCAGTCACATTCTGTTTAAAGACAAATCTCTCTCTCTCTCTCTCTCTCTCTTTCTCACACACACACACACACACACACACACACACACACACACACACAAACCTGATGCCACGGAAGTGAGCATAAATGTAGAGCTGGGCTTTGTAAATCTGAACTTGGTGAGAGTGGATTTCTATAATAGCTCCAACAGTAGGCTTATACTGCAGAGAGAAAGGCAGAGAGAGGAACAATTAAGGAGACTGAATGTGCAACCTCAGAGACTCAAATTTTTGAAGACCTACTCAACCTGTTTCTATTTACCTAACACATTTATAGAGTGGAATCAGATATGTTATAGGCTAAACCATAAATAGTGAAAGAGTTGCCTTCTGGGGTCAAGTCAGAAACATCAAAGAAGAGGGCAATTTTCTAAGTGGAGTTCATTAACTAGAATTGAATTAAAAGCTGAAACTCAGCCTGCATCCAAAAAGACTGGCACATTTTCATTTTATAAGGATGTTAAGGCAGGAGTTAGCTAAGCTAACTAACTAGTTTATACTATGTTACTGTTTAGTACTATTTGCCTTATATTTAACTCAGTGTGCAAATTATACATTGACTTTCAGGGGGGACAGCTTATTTCAGTTTGCCCAGATTACCCCATCCATCCATTTTCTATACTGCTTATCCTACAGGGTCTCGGGGAACCTGGAGCCTATCCCAGGGAGCATCAGGTACAATCCATCGGATACACCCTGGACGGGGTGCCAATCCATCACAGGGCACAATCACATACACATTCGCACATCCATTCATATACTATGGACACTTTGGACATGGCAATCAGCCTACCATGCATGTCTTTGGACTGGGGGAGGAAACCAGAGTACCTAGAGGAAACCCCCGCAGCACGGGGAGAACATGCAAACTCCGCACACACAGGGCAGTGGTACGTGGTGAACGTGTTAACCACTAAGCCACCGTGTGACCCCAGATCAACTGGTTTGTGTAATGCAGATGTGTGCTTCAGTGATCCATTGTGCTGTATCCTTAAACAGCACATGAACACAACACTTCAAATGCTGTACTGAATACAACGCTGTTCAGCTTTATGTGATGAATAATGCCATGAAAGGCTTAAAAAAGTAGTATGTACTTTCTGAACTACTCCTCAACTTAGTGTCTTTTCTTGCCAGTAAATAAACTGCCTTATTTCTGTTCCTTTCTTTTACTCATGACATCATCAGTGTTAAATGAAATCTGAGTGTAAAAAAGGCCTCCATTCATTAGATGTGAAAAGGTTTTCAATATATTTCAATATTTCAATATATTGAAGCATTGAGCTTCCATATATTGGTAACCTAAACTATACACGGATAAAACAGATATACAGTATCTCACAAAAGTGAGTACACCCCTCACATTTTTGTAAATATTTGATTATATCTTTTCATGTGACAACACTGAAGAAATGACACTTTGCTACAATGTAAAGTAGTGAGTGTACGCTTGTGTAACAGTGTAAATTTGCTGTCCTCTCAAAATAACTCAACACACAGTCATTAATGTCTAAACCGCTGGCAACAAAAGTGAGTACACCCCTAAGTGAAAATGTCCAAATTGGGCCCAAAGTGTCAATATTTTGTGTGGCCACCATTATTTTCCAGCACTGCCTTAACCCTCTTGGGCATGGAGTTCACCAGAGCCTCACAGGTTGCCACTGGAGTCCTCTTCCACTCCTCCATGACGACATCAAAGAGCTGGTGGATGTTAGAGACCTTGTGCTCCTCCACCTTCCGTTTGTGGATGCCCCACAGATGCTCAATAGGGTTTAGGTCTGGAGACATGCTTGGCCAGTCCAACACATTTACCCTCAGCTTCTTTAGCAAGGCAGTGGTCGTCTTGGAGGTGTGTTTGGGGTCGTTATCATGCTGGAATACTGCATACTGTTCATGCTCTGCTTCAGTATGTCACAGTACATGTTGGCATTCATGGTTCCCTCAATGAACTGTAGCTCCCCAGTATCGGCAGCACTCATGCAGCTCCAGACCATGACACTCCCACCACCATGCTTGACTGTAGGCAAGACACACTTGTCTTTGTACTCCTCACCTGGTTGCTGCCACACACGCTTGACACCATCTGAACTGAATAAGTTTATCTTGGTCTCATCAGACCACAGGACATGGTTCCAGTAATACATGCCCTTAGTCTGCTTGTCTTCAGCAAACTGTTTGTGGGCTTTCTTGTGCGTCATCTTTAGAAGAGGCTTCCTTCTGGGACGACAGCCATGCACACCAATTTGATGCAGTGTGTGACGTATGGTCTGAGAACTGACAGGCTGACCCCCCCACCCCTTCAACCTCTGCAGCAATGCTGGCAGCACTCATACGTCTATTTCCCAAAGACAATCTCTGGATATGATGCTGAGCACGTGCACTCAACTTCTTTGGTCGACCATGGCGAGGCCTGTTCTGAGTGGAACCTGTCCTGTTAAACCGCTGTATGGTCTTGGCCACCGTGCTGTAGCTCAGTGTCAGGGTTTTGGCAATCTTCTTACAGCCTAGGCCATCTTTATGTAGAGCAACAATTCTTTTTTTCAGATAGAATTCTTTGCCATGAGGTGCCATGTTGAACTTCCAGTGACCAGTATGAGGGAGTGTTAAAGTGATGACACCAAATTTAACACACCTGCTCCCCATTCGCACCTGAGACCTTGTAACATTAACAAGTCACATGACACCGGGGAGGGAAAATGGCTAATTGGGCGCAATTTGGACATTTTTACTTAGGGGTGTACTCACTTTTGTGAGATACTGTAAATGAGTCGTGACTAAAAGGTTGTCTTACACAATGGTATGGTATTGATATGTGAACAAAAAGAATATGTTTAAAAATGCCACAGTTTTTGTATGATACAGCATCTCAGTATGTAAAAATGATAGTGAAGTGATTCCTAACCATTTCACCACTGAATGGATGATCATGAGAAAACACATGCACACATAGCTTACCGTTACCATAGTAAAGGACATACAGTGGGGGAAATAAGTATTGAACGCGTGAACATTTTTTTCAGTAAATTATATTTACAATGAGGGCAATCACATTAAATTTTCACCAGACATCAGCATTAACTCAAGAAATCCGGAAAGATAAAGAATTCACAACATTAAAATCCATAAATGAAGTTATATTTAATAAAGTGGAATGACACAGGAAAAAAGTATTACACACTAAGAAAAAGGCTCTTTCCATGTCAACCAACGAACACCCAAGTAAAAGTGCAGAAAGGCATTTTAAGACTTCTTGGATTCAAGAGTTTGCATGGCTCATGTATGATGATTGCACACAAAAAATGTTTTGTGACTTTTGTTCCAAAGTGGCCAGAGAAATAGCGGGGAAAACGGATTTCATTACAGGAACGAACCATTTCAAGAAACAGACTGTGAGAAAACAGGGCGATAGTCGAAAGCATAAAAAAGCTCATGTCTCTGTAATCACAGAGTGCGGCACAAAAAACACAATTAGCACAAACAGTGTCTCGTACATGTCAACTACTTGACGAGACCGAATGGAAGGAGTTAAAAATAAAATTCAACACCACCTATATGATTGCATGTGAAGAGCTGCATTTCACCAGATTTACTTCTCAGATATTACTAATAAAGAAAAATTTACAGGATGTGTGCAAGACGTTTGACAACGACACAGAATGTGTTTTTGAGCAGAATGTATCTAGTTGAGATATTGCTTTTCCTACCAATTTTGGCTGCTCAGTGTGAATGCGACTTTTCAACTCAAAACAGGATAAACTCAAAAGTATGCAGTTCAACCTTGGAAGACTCGATTAGGATCAGCACAGAATCACTTGATCAGTTTGATCCTGAACCATGTGTCAAACGCTGGCTTTCTGCAAAAAAGAGGAGGAGGCCGCGCATGGTGGCTTATTGGTTAGCACGTTCGCCTCACACCTCCAGGGTCGAGGGTTCGATTCCCACCGTGGCCCTATGTGTGCTGAGTTTGCATGTTCTCCCCGTGCTGCAGGGGTTTCCTCTGGGTACTCTGGTTTTCTCCCCCAGTCCAAAGACATGCATGGTAGGCTGATTGGCATGTCCAAAGTGTCTGTAGTGTATGAATGGGTGTGTGAATGTGTATGTGAATGTGTATATGATTGTGCCCTGCGATGGATTGGCACCCTGTCCAGGGTGTACCCTGCCTTGTACCCGATGCTTCCTGGGATAGGCTCCAGGTTCCCCCATGAACCTGAAGAAGGATAAGTGGTATAGAAGATGGAGGAGGAGGCCAAACTACACTCAATGGCCAAGTGATGCTGACATAATTATGGTCAGTGACACTGGCTAGGATTCTGTGTAAAGATCAATTCTTTGCAACTATACATAGTTCTCAAGTTGGAAAAGACGTTCAGTTCCCAATTTAAGTGAACTTGGATGAAAATGCTGATGCTGTTGTGGCGCCAGGCTGGCAGCCGGCGCACAGGATACAAAGATCGCTCCTCACGTGACTGCCACAGTGGCGCAGAAGAGACAGCTCCGCTTCAGCGCCACCAAATATTTTGGACATCCAGAGAGCACGTGGCGGCGGGGCGGGGCCGCCGACACACCCACAGCTCGTGAATGGTGCACCGTACGGAAGAATTCCACCATCCAGCGAGGGGAAAGTATAAAAGGGTGATATTCCACTTGCAGAAAGAGGGAAGTATCCCCGAGCATGTGCGTGAATTTCTGGCGTGTTTTATGCAGTTTTGCCGACGCGTGCCTGTTTGCTAATCGCTGTTGTGTGTTTTTTCGGGTTTCAGGTGACTCCGACGCGAGTGACGGCTCCGCCCTGCCCCCTTGGCTGTAACCGCCAATGGCTGAGACCCTCACCACCCGATCGCCCTTCAACCCACACACACACACACACCCACACACACCCACACGCGCACCCACATGCGCACCCCCGTTCACCGATTGTCTTAAATAAATCCCCCATAACATTGAAACAGCCTCCTGTGTGTCTGTGCTCTGCCCACCTCTGGCTAAAATCCCTACACTGGTGGAGGATGCGGGTATGAGCACAGACCCACCCATCTAAAAAAAAAAAAAATAAAATAAAAAAAGTGTTTTTTTCCTCTTTTCCCCGTTTTCCCTCACCTCCGTTGGGGATTGTTCACAAACATGGGTCCCACGCTGCAGCACCTTCTGGAGGCCAGTATTCAGTAGCAAACAGTGGCACAACAGCTCGCCCACAGCCTACAAGCGGTGACACAAGAGCTAGTGGCCCTGAGGACAGCGACTCCCGCAGATGCTACGCACCTCCCTGATCCTGGGTGTGAGGTCCGATGCCTGCTTCCCCCTCTAAACCCCGAAGACGACATCGAGGCCTACCTCGAGACCTTTGAGAGTGTCGCCCGCTGCGAAGAGTGGGACCGCGATGAGTGGCCACGCATCCTCGGCCCGCTGCTTTCCGGGGAGGCGCGCACAGCCTATTACTACCTCTCTCCGGGGGAAGCAGCCGACTATGGAGATGTAAAAAGGGAGATCCTGGCATGGTGTGGGCGAAACCCGCTCCAGGCAGCGGCGGAGTTCCACCAGTGGCGCTACAGGCCGGGAGCCAAGCCACATGGACAGATGGACACCCTCCTGCGCCTCACCAAGAGGTGGCTCCAGCCTGACATGCACTCTGCCACCGAGGTTGTAGAGAGGGTGGCCGTGGACCGGTTCCTGAGGACCTTGCCACTCACAGAATGCCAGGCCGTGGGGATGCAAGCCCCCGGGACTCCCAGGGAACGATTGACCACCCTGGAACACACCCTGACCACCCTGGCACTCAGCAAAGAGGGACAGCACCAGCAAGGCCACCCGGAATACAGGGCGCCCCAGGACGAGCCCAGCCCGACCAAGCCAGACCATGGGACACCGAAGAAGACCCAGAAAACCTGGCCCGCAGGACGTGTCCTCCCCATGCTGGATCGGCCAAAACCGCCGCAGCGAGCGAAGGAAGCACAAGTGCAACAGGCCTACCTGGTCCGAGGTGAGGTGGACGCCGGGACAGAAGGTAAGCTGCACACACCTTCTAACCCTCTCTCGTCTGTATTCCAGCAGGTAAACCAGCAGGGGAACTTTGGCTGAGAGCAGAAAGAGGACAGCCGCCTGAAGTATTGCTGGGCCCAGGTGCGCCAGATTGAAGGGATCGACCAGAGCCTGAACCAGAGGCTCCCCTCTTCTTACTTTCTGGTCAAAGGAGGCTTACTGTACCACCGGACCTACCGCCGAGGGGAGACCGTGGACCTCTTGGTCGTGCCCAAAGCCAGAACGCAGGCCCTGATGCACCTGGCCCATGCCCATCTGCTCGGGGGCCACCTGGGGGCGAGAAACACCTTGGAGAAGCTGAAGGACCGTTTTGTCTGGCCAGGCATGGACACAGAGTTCCGACGCTTCTGCCAACAATGCCCCCAGTGCCAACGCACGGCCCCAAGGAAGCCCCGGCTGGCACCACTCATCCCGCTTCCCATCATAGGCATCCCATTTGGGAGGATCGGCGTGGACCTCGTTGAGCCGCTCCCCAGGTCCACCTGAGGGCATGAGTACATATTGGTAATCGTGGACTATGCCACCAGATACCCCGAGGCGGTACCACTGCGTAAAGCCACCTCCCGGAACATCACCAAAGAACTGGTGCTCCTGTTCAGCTGTGTGGGGATCCCAAAAGACATCCTAACTGACCAAGGTACCCCGTTTGTGTCAAAGCTTATGTCTGATCTGTGTCGGCTGTTGCAGGTGAAACACCTAAAGGCATCAGTCTACCACCCACAAACGGATGGACTGGTCGAACAGTTCAACCGGACCTTAAAGCAGATGTTGCGCCGGGTGGTACACGAGGAAGGGAGGAACTGGGACCTTCTCCTGCCGTACATCCTCTTCGCCATCCGAGAGTGCCCCCAGGTGTCCACGGGCTTCACACCCTTCGAGCTCCTCTTCGGACGGCGGCCGCGTGGACTGCTGGACGTGGCACGGGAAGCCTGGGAAGAACAGCCTTCCCCGTTCCGCTCGGTCATCGAGTATGTACAGGATATGCTGGAGAAGATCGACCGAGTGGCCCTGATCGTCCAGGAACATATGAGAGCCACCCAGGAGGAACAGAAACGAGTGTACAACCGCCTAACGCAACCCCGCGAGTTCCAACCTGGTGATCGGGTACTCCTGCTAGTGCCCAGCAGCTCCTGCAAATTCCTAGCTCGGTGGAAGGGCCCATATACGGTCCTCGAGAGGAGAGGTCCCGTGAATTATCACTGCAGCAGCCCGGTAAGCGAGCAGACACACAAATGTACCACATAAACCTGCTGAAAAGGTGGACAGAGCCAGAACCGGTACTGTCTGCATTTGCAGCCCTACACACAGATCATGACCAGGGCACCTTAGTCCAACTGGGCGAAGAACTCACCCCTGCCCAGAAGCAGGAGCTGGCAGAGTTATTGGGGCAATATACCGATGTTTTTTCTACTTCCCCAGGCATGATGCAGCTGGTACAGCATGAAATCAAGACTCAGCCGGGAGTGGTGGTGTGGCAGTGGCCCTATCGGTCCCGGAAGCCCGCCGTAAGGCTATCGAGGAGGAGGTCAGCCGGATGCTGCGGGACAACATCATAGAGGAGTCCAACAGTCCCTGGTCCAGCCCTATCATAGTCTTACCAAAGCCTGATGGAAGTATGCACCTCTGCAATGACTTTCGGAAGCTAAACCAGGTCTCGGAGTTTGACAGTTATCCTCTCCCCCGGGTGGACGACCTAGTGGAGCAATTGGGGAGGGCTCGTTTCATCTCCACCCTGGACCTAACAAAGGGGTAATGGCAAGTGGCGCTGACCCCAGAGGCGAGACCGAAGACGGCCTTCAGTACGGCGAACGGCCACTGGCAATACTGGGTCCTCCCCTTTGGGCTACATGGAGCTCCTGCGACGTTCCAGAGGCTGATGGACATTGTCCTGCGACCCCATCGTGCCTTCGCAGCCACCTACCTGGACGATGTGGTCATTCACTCCTCCACCTGGTCGGACCACCTGTTCCAACTGGGGGAAGTCCTGAAGGAGCTCTGGAAGGCTGGGCTGACAGCCAACCCCAAAAAGTGCCACCTGGGGCTGACCGAGGCACAGTACCTCGGGTACCGTATTGGCCGGGGCTTACTCAAGCCACAAGCGAAGAAAATTGAGGCAGTAAAGGGCTATCCTCGACCTTCGACAAAAAAACAGGTACGTGCCTTCCTGGGGTTGGCGGGGTACTACCGTAGGTTTGTACCTAACTTCTCCTCTCTAGCACCCCCTCTCAGATCTCACAAAGAAGGGCCAGCAGAGCGAGCATTCCAGGACCTAAAGGAAGCCCTCACCAGCACCCCTGTACTACATAACCCGGACTTCGCCCTCCCATTCACCGTGCACACAGATGCGTCAGAAACCGGGCTGGGCGCGGTCCTCTCACAGACCTTCGACGGGGAGGAGCACCCGGTCCTCTACATTAGCCGAAAGTTGTCCCCAGCGGAGAGGAAGTATGCGGCCGTGGAGAGGGAGGCCCTAGCAATAAAGTGGACCATCGAGGAACTACGGTACTTCCTGGCTGGGTGGAACTTCGTTCTGGTAACAGACCACGCCCCACTCCAATGGATGGCCAAGGCCAAGGACACTAACGCCCAGGTGACTCGGTGGTTCCTCTCCCTACAAAATTTCTCATTCCAGGTCCAGCACCAGGCAGGGACCCAACACAGAAATGCAGATGGCCTCTCAAGACGGGACGCCTTGTGGGGCCGACACGCGGCGGCAGTTGGCTCGGAGCTGGGTGGGGGGAGGGGGTATGGGTACTGTGGCGCCAGGCCGGTAGCCGGCGCACAGGAAACAAAGATCGCTCCTCACACGACTGCCGCAGTGGCGCAGAAGAGACAGCTCCGCTTCAGCGCCACCAAATATTTTGGAGATTCTGAGAGCACGTGGCGGCGGGGCGGGGCCGCCAACACACCCACGGCTCATGAATGGTGCACTGTACGGAAGAATTCCACCATCCAGCAAGCGAGGGGAGAGTATAAAAGGGCGATATTCCACTCGCAGAAAGAGGGAAGTATCCCCGAGCATGTGCGCGAATTTCTGGCGTGTTTTATGCAGTTTTGCCAACGCGTGCCCTTCTTGCTAATCGCTGTTGTGTGTTTTTTCGGGTTTCAGGTGACTCCGACGCGAGTGACGGCTCCGCCCCGCCCCCTTGGCTGTAACCGCCGACGGCTGAGACCCTCACAGCCCAATTGCCCTTCAACCCCCACACACACACCCACACACGCGCCCACACGCGCACCCCCGTTCACCGATTGTCTTAAATAAATCCCCCATAACATTGAAACAGCCTCCTGTGTGTCTGTGCTCCTCCCACCGCTGGCTAAAATCCCTACACTGTAAAAAGAGGCCAGAGGTATGCATATGACAGGATGACTGGAAGTAAGTGTTTTCAATTTTTTTTAACATAAGTTCATTCTTATGTGGCACTTTAAAAATCATTTGGTGCCTGTTTAAAGAGCCAATGGCTCTTTAATAGATTTTTTTGTCTGGAGCCCTGCTTTTGACATAACACAGTATAGACAGCTACATGATTATAGTTCTGGTTCTCTTTTGCCAGTTGTGACTCACATGAGCAACAAATTTATTTATTGTATTAAAACAAATCCAAACATTGAACACGTTTTAAGCTCTAAAATAAGCTCTAAATAAAAGTCTTTTAGATCATATTGCTTTTCTCCTGACTTTATTTACATATATGACCTTGAAGTAATCCAAAAGTAATCAGATCACATTACTTTCTTATTGTGATGCTTGGATTACGTTACTGATTACATTTTTTACGAAGTAATTTGTAACTGTAACGGAATACATTGTTAAAGTAACCCTCCCAACCCTGGTAATGTATATGGTCTAATTTCCATTTTTGTGGTCATAAATTATTTGTTCAAATTCAGAGTCGTATGCTATTTTAGTTAACAGTATTTTATTAGCTTGCTTCAGTCACACTCAAGACTTAAAGTGAACTCAAGACAATAGGTAAACTTCATCTTAATCACTTCACCCTAAACATTTAGTTTTGATGAATTGTACAGGAAATTTCTGCTTGAAATAAAATAAATATTTAGATTATGACATTTTTTTCCAAGAAAAGGTGTCTTTCAAACACTTTATATACATTTTAAACACTTTACTCAATATCTCCCATGCTACCTCCACTGCATTCAGCTCATTGAGTGCACGATTGCGTGGTATTTCCAGCATTTAGTCTACCGCATCTGCTCATGCATTGACAATAGTATAACCCATTTTAGGGATGGTCAAATTTATATTGACTTTTTTGTTGAGATTGACTGAGAAATGCAAACTATTTTTCATTATTAAAACTTAGTATCATGTGAAAATCTCAAGACCCCTCCCCCCTATATCTTTTGATGACCTTCAGAGGCTCAAGCCTTATTTAGGGTGGTCAGACCCCCCCTAAACCCTCCCAGAATTTGCACCCTGATTTAACTTGGAGTGAGTAATAACATTATAATTATATATTGCAAGTTTTTAAAATGTCATAAAGTACTGTTCATTTAGGAATATCATAGACTGGGACAAAAGCTTAGGCAGTTATCATGATCAGTGGCAAGACATTTAGTATGGGTATGGGATTGCAAGTGCTGAAATTTGTGGGTTGTGAAATGTGAAATAGTCATAACACACTCTGCTCAAATGAGATTCTCCCTCTTTCCTTTAATGAAGCTATAATATAAAATACATTTTAAAATAATGTCTTTATATGGCATAGTCATATAATTCAATCATATGGCTTGTTATTAGTTCACAGCCTTCTAGCTGTGTCTGAGTGCAGGCCAATACTCACTGAGCTGTCTATATAAGAAGAGTAAAGCTCGACCGGGACATGCTGCTTCTGCTCAATTACTCCCATCAGCATCAAAGGAAGAAACATCAGAGTCTCCAGAGTCTGCAGCAGGTATGAGCGATAGTGAAGCATAGTCTAGAATCAATGCAAAAAATATGGTTCAGTGAAAGATATTATTGGTGAGCGGTGCATTGTTCGTGATACTGTAGTGGCAAGGTAACACAAACAGTGGGAAGGATAAGATGGTTGTGTGTATGTGTTTGCATATGTATGGGAACACACAGTTTGCATTGAAGTGTGAACAGTCTGTCCTTCATGGGAGTAACATGACATCTTCACCAGGAACATCCCCAGTTCCATGTTGGTTGGAGACTCTGGCATTTCCAGGTCCAGTGTAATCTGATAGGGCTGACCAGGTGTCATCACCTACATTTAGTTCAACAACCGAAAGAACAGTAATAAAGATGCAACTACAATTATACATTTAACTTTAAAAATTGTCTATCTATGTACAAGTCAGTATGGAAGTAGTATAAGTCAGTGAGAATACAAGGTCACCTGTTTCTGGCAGTTTGTTAGCAGTGAGAAGTTGGCCACAGGAAAGGAGCAGACAGAATCTGAGAGTGTTCTGCTGGACAATCAAACACTCATTAGGATGATTACGGGCCAAACAGTACTTATACCACAGTGCTGTTGAATGCTCAATTCTGATTGGCCAGAAGGTATAATGATTATAGTTCCAGCTCATTCTAATACATCATTGTTTCTATAGTAACAATTTACAGCAGAAATCATATGGTGGATGCCCCAGATGACCATAGTTAAAAATATGTGTAATCGTTGATACTGTGAAGCTTTCTGTGAGGAGGTGTTTCTTTTCTTTTTTTTTTTTGAAGGAGTCACCGGTGTCAGTGCTTTGTAGCAGTCCGAGGTAAAGCTGTAACCTTAACATTTCACTCATAGATATTCACTTATTGTGTTAAAGAGAGAAAGAAGAGAGGCAAGTGAGGGAATGACTTGTTTATACAGTAACCGTTAACATAAGCTATAACTGGAACTAACTTGTTTTGCAGATGTTCTACAACATTAAATGCAACTATAAAGGGGTAAAATATATGATGTGTTATTCTTTACTTACCAAAAATTTATAATCATTTGCAAATTGTGATATAAGAGGAATAAAATACTTCAGGATGTGCTGTTATTAGAAAATAATCAACTTTGGCATGGTAACAGTAACTCTGTTTAGCCAAGGGTCACATCACACCACCCAGGTGTTGATTATTTTCCTATCGTGTTTAATTCCTTACTTATACTCGTACAAATAAATAAGTATACTTATAGTAAGACTTGACATTTCTCAAAGGAATAAGCAGGAATATAAGTTTTTTTAATCATGTCTAGCAAAATGTTTGACGTGGAAAAATGCTAACTGTTCTTCAGTCTTGGAGTATTTGAACTGTATGGTACAAATTAAAACTCTCACCTGTAATGGAAGTGCACAGGAGTGACGAAGATTGCGGTGGGCATGAAAGAATAATAGAAACTGACATAGAGAAAAATGGCCAGAAGTATCAACAGCTGAAGCATACACAGGATACTGGCAGTGTGCACGACTTTCTGTTTGATCCTTAGACCCAGTCCAGTTGTCACTTTGTGGATTTGGAGCAGGAGGTCCCCAATCTCTGTGTTCAGCTCATGAATGTTAGGGCCCTCTGTATACAAGCCCTCCATCTCTGAGCTGTGATTCCAAACTGTCTGCTAGCAAGCTATGACAATTTTTTTTTAAAGCTATTGTTTTTTCCTCCTTCCCTTTCTCTTAAACTGAACGTTTTCCTCAGCTCTTTCCTTTTCAGTACCCCTACACCAGTTCACTCTTAGCACATAACATAAAAACTTTACACACATTCACAGATTAACATTCTTCTTGTTTCTCCATAATCCTCATGAAGAGATGTTTCGCATAACTGCCCATGTGGATCAGCACGTCTTCAGCTTTTAATTAGTTTCTGTTCTTCCAAACAATCTTTGGACTAATCACTGTGAAAGCCCAAGATTTATAGTAGTAGCTTTAGCAGCATGATCTCTTTTTCTCCGTTGTCTCATCCAGGGAAAAGGGCAAGAGGCTGGAAAACACTGACTGTGTGTACCAAATGGAGTAAAGCGTACTACCCTGTTACTCATAATGTACCATCCTCCTGGCATACTTAGTAAAGCATTCAAATGGGTGTGGAACTTTTTGTACAGATAACTGTGACACAGCTAGCTGCCCTTACAACCTTGAAACATTCTGCAAGATATTCCACAGGATTATCCTCAGCCCATAGGTTTGAAGTGAAAATGTATGTACCGTAATATGTTCTGAAAGTACAATGAAGCACAGTAATCACTTGTGATTTGTCTAAAACTGCTTGTGCTGCTTCTCCAAGCTGACTGACCTACTCATAGCATCTTTGTATGACTAGTTTTATGGGGTCTCTTAGAACTAATTTAGTATTTTTAACAGAACATATCACAGTATCCTACTTTTCACCTACTTTTTGACTACTGTGGTTTCAGACCTACAAATTTTTCTGGTGTGCTATTTTGAGTAAAAGTATGCGATTTCAGATGCAGCCAGTGACACTTACCCCAGTGTGAAAGAGTTCATGACCAGCACGTGACGCAAGAACACAAGGAATGCTGCAATGAAATCACATGTTTTTAAATGTCTGAGCAGAATTCTCATTAGAAATAAGAAAACAAGCACCAGAAGTACTTAGGACATCATGAAATATTGTTACAATTTGTATTTGTGTACATCTCCAAAAATTTTAAACACCACATTATTTACATTTCACATCACTTTTTAAATGTACCTTTAGCTTCTTCTACTCTATATATAGATCTCATGATTAGACATTTACTCCACTGCATAGTGTACAAGCCATTGTTTTATATTCTACAATATGTAGTCCATGTAAGAAATTACAGATTGTCTCTAAGCAGATTTGATTCCAAGGTAGGCGTTAGAACAAGCTCGTCCCCCCAAAAGGCCTAATTATCATAGGAACAATTCATCTCTGTCTCAGAAGAATGTGGATAATACCAAAAATGAAATGACATTAAATTACATTAAATTAATTACTGTTTTTATTTTGCAAACTGATTTTGAAGTATGTATATTTAACTTTTGGCATGCATACTTAAAATTAAGTATGCATATAAACTTTGTGTCCATACTTAATTTGTGTACAACTTTTAAAAAAGCATACACATTTTGCATACTTATTGTTTAGTATTTGTACATATTTTTACTAGAGATGAACCGATAATAAATTTCTCAGCCAATACCGCTAACCGATATTGATAGTTCTGCCTTTTATGCCTTCTTTTAAATTAACAACAATTAATTCCAATTTAATTCTGAAAAAAAAAAATGCAAATAAAAACTTTATTCTCTCCATTTCAACAAGTTGTTTCACAGTAACTGGTCTCATAAACAGAAAACACATTACTCAAATTAATATTAACACGAACTAAATTCTGAAGATTAAAGTAAGATTTATTAACTTATTGAATGTTATTAATTCATATTAATAGAATTAAGTGATTCTAAAAAACCTCCTGTTAGTCTCACATTCACTCACCACTAACACAACCATTTCTACTTCATCATTGAACATCAAACTGATAATATATAATATAAACTTTTTTTTTGATGATATTAACTCATATTAACATTAACTGGATATGAAATATACTACTCTACAAATATATTTTTCTGTGCAATATATATTTTTTTCCAACTCATCTTTATTTAAATCTTTCAACGGTGTACTGGCCCTTTAATTCAGCACGAGCAGCATGGGAAAAAAATTAGACTTGATGCCGAAACTCCCACTTCACTGCTGCTCACTTCCGGTGTAAAATTTTAGCAGTGCAGAGATTATCGATGTGTTTTCCCGCCCTCTTTTTATTGACAGGATATAATCGCCCCGCTCATCGGATGTTTTTAAACTATCGGCCGATGGCCCATAGCATGAAAAATTGCCTTTATCGGACGATACATCGGTGCATCTCTAATTTTTATTGATTTGTACTTTCATATTTCTTTGCTTAAAGATGTCTGTGTATTAGTAAATTAGGTAAACGTTGCTTAGTTCATTAATCCATAGGGTAAGCTAGTTAAACTTTAGCTGGCTCTAAAACACTTAATGGTTTAATTAAAAATCTGACTTGTGAGACTACCGTGACTCTGACCGGGACAAATATGTAGATGATTGAATGATTTTTTTCAGCATGATTCTGATGCTCAAACTGACCTGACATATAAGGAATAATAAACAGCTAAGGTTTGACCAATGACCAATGTGTACTAAATGATGAATAACCTAAAAATCACAATCATGACACTTGTAAATAATTAACTTCATATATGCAATTTATTAGATCCTTAAAATAAAAAGGCAGCTAAACTGTGAAATTAACCCCGTAATAATTGTTGGAATTATATGAATGAATGACAATAACTTGCTAATAGTCCATCACCTGAATCTTTCTAATTGGCATGGGCCTCCAGTCAGTGTTGTTCACTGCGTGATTCAAGACTTGATCACGCTCAATTTATATTTGACATAATCTTGTAATTAGAAACTTGTTTAAATTAGGTTTATCATAAGTTTTGATGAGAAGCGTAATATTTTTATGTGAACCATTCGACCATACATTCTATTTTCATTGTACTGTGTTCAGCAACAGCATGTTGTTCCATGCATCACCTGGTGGTTATTGTGTGAAGCACAACAAATGAATTGAAATTCTTAGAACTGTGCCTGCAGTATACCACGTGATCACATGTGACGAATGGCGTGATACTGTGTGAAAAAACGCGCATTCTTAAACGCCACATCTGTATTTATTTTGCAAACTGATTTTTAAGTATGTATATTTAAATTTTGGCATGCATACTTAAAATTCTAGTATGCATTCTTATTTTTTAAGTATGCATATAAACTTTTTGTCTATACTTAATTTGTGTACAACTTTTACAAAAGCATACACATTTTGCATACTTATTGTTTAGTATTTGTACATACTTTTACTGATTTATACTTTCACATTTCTTTGCTTAAAGACTTCTATGTATTAGTAAATTAGGCAAACATTGCTTAGTTCATTAATCCATAGGGTAAGCTAGTTAAACTTTAGATGGCTCGTGCATCTCTGACCAGGATGAATAAACTGGATGAATTAAGTGTTTCAGCATGATTCAGATACTCAAACTGACATATAACGAATAGTTAAAACCTAAGGTTTGATGAATGACTGCAGTGGTAAGCTGGAGTATTGGGTAGTGTTAATACTTCACATTCCAAGCATTGTAGGTTCAATGCTGAACTGTGGTCTCTTGTGTAGTGTTTCATGGTTCCTCCTGGGCTTGTGTGGATTTCCTGCAGGTTCTCTAGTTTTCTCCCACCTCTAAAATTTAAGTATGCATACTTATATTTTTACATATGCATATAAACTTTGTGTATATACTTAGTTTTAAAGCATACTTATTTAGCATATTTGTACATATTTTTACTGATTTATACATTACATTTGTACATATTTTTACTGATTTATACTTTCATATTTCTTTGCTTAAAGACTTCTATGTATCAGTACATTAGGTAAACATTGCTTAGTTAATGATCAGATTCATTATTAGATTAATTAATTATTAGTTTATTAATCCATATGGTAAGCTAGTTAAACTTTAGCTTGGTCCTGCTGCAGTGGTGAGTTGGCATAATGGGCCTGTGTGGGTTTCCTACAGGTTCTCCAGTTTTCTCACACCTCCTGAAAACATGCCACTTAATGGTTTAGCTAAAAGTCTGACTTGTGAGACTACCATGACTCTGACTGGGACAAATATGTAGATAATTGAATGAATTTTTTCAGCATGATTCTGATGCTCAAACTGACATATAAGGAATAATAAACAGCTAAGGTTTGACCAATGACCAATGTGTACTAAATGACGAATAACCTAAAAATCACAAACATGAAACTTGTAAATAAAATAATTTCATATATGCAATTTATAAATTCCTTAAAATAAAAAGGCAGCTAAATTGTGAAAAAAAGGTAATAATTGTTGGAGTTATACAAATGAATGACGATAACTTGCTAATAGTTCATCACCTGAATCTTCCTAATTGGCATGGGCCTCCAGTCAGGTTTTACTTACGTGCACTTCGGGAGTAAGGAGTTGTTTGGGATTAAACCTAGATTTTATGATCTCACTGCAGATAAGACATTTCTGTAAATACAGACTTAGATCTACAAAGAACCAACAACATTGAACAAGCCAGTGCTTTTCATTTATACTATTCTCTTTAAGTGGCACTATACAATTTCCTTTAATACTCAGTCTCTGATTACTGAGGTGGTGTATGTTATTTACATGAAACTAATTTTACCTGTCATTATGCTGGTTAAATGATAAGGAAATAAATTACATATCGCTGCGCACCTTCATACTAAATTAAGTCATCAAGCATGATGAGTGATTGCTTTTGCATGAGGTAAATGAATTTCCCAATTTAAATTTAATTATGTTATATTTGCCCTTGAACATGGTTCATGTCCACTGCAATTTTTCCACTGACAATACAGATGAGCCTAGCCATTGATGTATGAGACCTGATGTCTGAGAAAAAAACAAACAAAACAAAAAAAACCCAAACAAAACAAAAACATGAATTCACTGGGCATCAGTTCCCAAAGTGTGGATAGTGTTTGATGTAGGAAAAGAGGGTCAGCAGATAATTTTGCTTGTGCCAACGTTTCTCTTTGAAAGCAATGAATCAGTTTCACCACAGGCTGCAATTTAAGATCCCAGGTGAATTTTTTTTTGGTTTCAGTGTATTTGATTATAATCTATGCCAGCTCTGAGGTTAGGATACCACTGACATGAGAGAGAGAGAGAGAGAGAGAGAGAAAGAGAGATGCAACTTCTATAAGTGGCACCAACCTCAGAAATGCACAAACTCAGTAAAACGGTTGCAGTGGCGAGGATATGCTTTAATATTAGGGGGCATTTCTCATGACAGGCAGCAGGGAGATTTATAGCTATAAGTGATATAAGCAGTGGCTTAGGGCCAAGGAAATGGGATGTGGGGGTACTGAGGGTACTGCAGCAACCCTAATGTCAGGATTCCATTAAATGCAAGTGTGACTTTGACTTCTAAAATAATAACAATAATAAAAGCACATTTTAAAATGGAGAATTTTGAGTAGTTTTTGAGTTTGTCCTGTAGGTCTGAGATGGTAGTTTTATTTTATGGGTTATTTGTAGGTCATTCAAATCGACATGAACCTTTCACATTAGATGTTGATATTTGTTGTTGATGTGCATTCATGCATTGTTTAAATCATCTAAATACAGTACCAGGTAATTGCCTTAGCAAATCGCAACCATGAAGTTGCAAAATATCAGATTTTTTTCAAGATCCCCATTGAATCAATATTACGAAATACATAATGTCATGTATGCTGCTTAAAATTCCTGCACCCCAATGTAAATGCCTTCCTACACTTCCTGAATGCAGGATTAAAAAAAAAAAAACATGTGTAGTAGGGGTCTTGCCTAAGGCCCCAAGAGGTTCAGCAACAGCCCTGTCAGTCAGCCTCAACCAGTAAAGGCTACACACAACATCAGCAACAGTGGGTTCTGTTGCTGATGATGTGTGGGTTCTCTTAAATGCCAGGCAACTGTGAAATGTCAAGCCCTTGCAAACTTTCATCTCAAAGGAGAGGAACGCCACATTTTGGAAAACACACACACACACACACATAATTTTATATCATGAGATAGGTCATATGACCTCCTATGCAAGGTGATATTGATTGTTTAGGCCACAGGTAAGGTATCAGTAATAGTGTTACTGCGAACAGCAGAGAGGCTTTGACTGGCAGCTAACAATTAAATTAGAGCAGCTCACAGCAGGCAATGATATGAGCTCAGTGAATGTCAGATGGATGAGACCGTGACTGTATATTCCACCAGAGGGCATTCTCATACTGCGCCCTGATTGGTGGTTTGGGCAGCAGCATTTTTTCCAGGTTTGTGCAATATATAATGCCCATGATTTAATGATGACAATGCTGAAATTAGTTTTTCAAACAGTGGCAATTTATTAGACTACAGATTAAATTTACTATACAAAAAACTACAAACAATATCAATCTATTAGATATTTCAAGAAAAATAAAATCTATCTACAGTAGTACTGTAGTTTCCATTTCCCTTACTTAGTCTGCATCAGTTTATAAATTTGGTCTTTTTTCTGAAGCTTTGTCTTAACAGTACAAAAACCCAAGGAAATTAATGACCAGATCTTAACACACCAGAATGGTGTAAACCATATGTACCATGCTGTGAAAGGTGTCAGTGCACATTACTATTAAAACCAGCTGTGACCCCTAAACCCTTGAATATGCTTCATAGTCACTCTCCCTTCTCTGCCTCTCTCATTACCCTTGCTCTTGGCATGAGCCAGATGTCACTGAGCAGTCCTGTGACCTGAATGTGTGGGGAAATCATTAGGCAAACATTATGTTCTGACATAAATTTTCTAGCACAGACTAATTACACTGTAGTGACACTTTGTGCATTTGTACCTTTATATGCCATCTGCTTGGTTTTATGGTGTTGAACATTCAGTGTTAACATACTGAGAATCACTTAGTGATGCCATCCCACATATGATTGTGTTCAGAACATTGCCTATAAGTTGATTCAAATTTAGAATAAGCAAATTGCCTATTGAACCTATACACTCCCCGCTGAAACTATTGGACCGACAAGACCAATTTGTTTGTTTTTGCCATAGACTGAATACATTTGGGTTTGAGATCAAAAGATGGATATGAGAAGAGAGTTTAGAATTTCAGCTTTTATTTTCTTGTATTTACATCTAGATGTGTTAAACAACATAGAACATAGCACATTTTGTATCAGACCATGCAATTTGTAGGTGAGCAAAAATATATGAACATGTAAGTTTTTAAGTAAATTAAAGTAAATAACACTTACTATTTGGTTGCATATCCCTTGCTTGCAATAACTGCATCAAGCCTGCAACCCCAACATTTTTGGTTTCTTCTTTTGTGATGTTTTTCCAGGCTTTTACCAAAGCTTTTTTTTTTCAGTTGTTGTTTGTTTTGGGGTGAAATGCTGCTCAATTGGGTTAAGGTCTGGTGACTGACTTAGCCTGTCTATAACCTTCCACTTTTTCACTCTGATAAATCCTTTGTTGTGTTGGCAGTGTGTTTTGGATCATTATCTTGCATGATAAAGTTCCTCCCCATTAATTCTCATGCATTTCTCTGTAAATTGGCAGACAAAATGTTTCTGTAAACTTCTGAATTCATTTTGCTGCTACTATCATAAGCTACATCATCAATAAAGATTAGTGAGCCTGTTCCAGAAGCAGCCATGCAAGCCTAAGCCATGACACTATCTCCACCATGAGCTTGCATGTTTTGGATCATAAGCAGATCCTGTCTTTCTCCACACTTTGGCCTGTCCATCACTTTGGTTGAGGTTAATCTTGGTTCTTAATTCTTTTGTGGCTCATCTCTCTATTTCTTTGCAAATTCCAATTTGGCTTTCTGATTCTTACTGCTCAAGAGTGGTTTGCATCTTGTGGTATGGCCTCTATATTTCTGCTCTCAAAGTCTTCTTTCTTTTTCAAGGCATTCCAAATTGTTGAATTGGCTATGCCCAATGTTTGTGCAATGACTCTGATTGATTTTCCCTCTTTTCTCAGCTTCATAATTGCTGGCTTTTCTCCCATAGACAGCTCTCTGGTCTTCATGTTGGTTTATACTTTTAACAATAAATGTAGTCTTCATACTGTAGGTGAAACCTAGGGCTCAAACCAAAAGACTATTTTTAAACAATCAATTTAACAGGGCAGACCTGGGCTGCAAAAAACACCTATCAGTGACATGTTCCAATATTTTTGATCACTCGAAAAAATGGGTGAGTTTAAACAAAAGGTGCCATGTTTGCCACTTGTTTAACATATCTAGATGTAAATATGAGGAAATTGAAATATGAATTTCTGATCTGTCGTCTCATATTCGTCTTTTGATCTCAAACACAAATGTCTTTTGGAGCAGTCTGACACAAAAGTGGAGCAGTCTGGCTCAGAACACTGTACTGAACAGGCGACAGTACATGAAAGGGAAGGATACACTGTTCTCTCAATGTACTCTTCTCCAGCTCTGTTTGGGGAATGACAAATCAAGACAGGGATTTTGATCTTTATTCTATACCAAAAATTTATTTTTTTCAGTTTATTAAACTGATGTGCTGCTTAAGGTATCTGCTACACACATGCATAAACATAGATGCAGAGTGACAGGCATGCATAATGTGTGACTGAATTCATGTAAATGAGTTTGACATCCTAAAGAAAGCTACCACTCATATGTCAACTGCTGTTGAGCATTAGTTTTCAAAGACAAAATGTTTCATTTGCATAATTCATCCTTTTATAGACCCTATCACCAGCACTCCTTATTCACCTCCATATAAAATTTCTATCCCTTTGTTACCTGCCTTACGTTAGGATGGAGCCAAGTCCTGAGCCTGATTTATATATATATATATATATATATATATATATATATATATATATATATATATATATATATGCTAAAATGTAGAAAGTCTATCACAAGATTGCAAAAAGTAATTTTACCTTTGAAATTACAACCCCAATTCCGCAAAAGTTAGGACATGAAAATGCTAAAAAAAAAAAAAAAAGAAAACCAAAGAGGAGTGATTTGTAAATGTACTTTGACTTGTATTTAAACATAAAACATCTAAAGACAAGGTATTTGATGTTTTACCTAATGAACTGCATAGATTTTTTTTTTCTTGAAGATAAACATTTATTTTAAAATTGATACATGCAACACATTCCAAAAAAGTTGGACTAATAGCTAATACAGTTGGACTAATAGCAATATGACAAGTTGAAATAAGAAGGTGATGTGAAACAGGTGAGGCAATTGTCTAATCATAGTATATAAAGAGCCTCTAAAAAGGCTTAGTCCTTCAAGAGCAAGGATGGGTCGAGGCTCGTCAATCTGACAACAGATGAGTCAGTGAATAATCCAACACTTTGAGAACAATATTCCCCAAAGACAAATCGGTAGGATTTTGGGCATTTCACCTTGTACAGTGCACAATATAATTAAAAGATTCAAGGAATCCGGTCAAATCTCGGTGTGTAAAGGGCAAGGCCGAAAACCACTTCTGAGTGTGCATGATCTCTGATCTCTCAGATGTCACCTGATGCTGATAACAGCTTGGATGGTCCTTTTCCTCTTTGGCCCAGAGAACACAAAGGCTGTTTTTTTTCCAAAGACTATTTGAAATGTTGACTCGTTGAACCACAAAACATGATCCCACTGTGCTACTGTCCATCTCAGATGAGACCGAGCCCATAGAAGTCAGCGGGGCTTCTGGACAGTGTTGCTGTATTGCTTCTGCTTTGCATAGTAAAGCCTTAACTTGCATCTGTGGATGCAGCAGCGAATGGTGTTGACTGAAAAAAGGTTTACAAAATGCTTTTAAGAATTTCAAACTACATCAATACATCTTTAAATATATATTGGTTTGCTACATAATTCAGTCTGTTATTCTATGAAAGGCAATATGAAGGCACATGCTGTATAATTAAAAGTTTCAGACTTCTAAATACAATTCCCAGTACAATTCAATCCCCTGTCTAGATGTCAGTTAGGTACAGTAAGATAGGCTAACATAGGTTTGCTTGATTCTGCATAACAAATGTCAATTTTTGCAACTGTCAATTTTAATTGTGTCAGATAAGCTTCCCAAACATGGTGCAGGTATTCACACTAGCCAGGTTTCCATCCAAGAATTTTTTTTGTGACCTGTTTGTTAACTTAGGCAATGGAAACTGCATTAATATATTTATATACTGTACATTTTATGTGCATATACACAACCACACATGTTTTTCCATTTAACTTGAGAAACTATAGTGGAAATGTTTTTTCATAGTGGAACTGTGGCATCATTTTTCATTTGCTTCAACAAACCAATAAAACACACTACTGGAGCTCGATACAAAAGGATGTTATCACTTTCACATCCCTTATAGCAAGACGTTCCCTACTGTTGCATTGGAAGTCTGATAAATATCCATCAATCTCCCAATGGCTAAAGGACGGGATGGTTTTTTTTAAAACTCGAGAAAATAGGATATACTATGAGGGGTTGTACTGACAAGTTTTTTTTGTTTTTTTTTTTAAATAAATGGCAACCATTTGTTGCATATTTTATGGAGTTACAGACACTTCCCACTTAAATTTTTGTGCATGTTGTTGGGTCTTACAATATCTATATAACCAGCGATAGTTATTGGTTAGCCATGATGAGCTGTGGTGGGGTGGTGGTGGTGGTGGTTGGGGGGGGGGTGTTGTTTACGGTGTTTGTACTTTTTTATTTTGTTTTCCTTTGTTAGTATAAAAAGAAAAAAACTGTGAATGATTGTTGCTGTGTGTCAGTCGGTTTGTTTTTCTTCTCAATAAAACTTTATTGGAAAAAAAAAACACACTACTGGTGTTGTGTTGAAATATTTCTGTGAACACTGTGAACACATACCATCTGCCCTGTTTTCATGAACAACTCCTGTTTCTATGGAATATATACTCTCTTAATATTAATCAGATATGAGTATGAAGAGTTTGCAATATAGTAACAAGAATTTAAACAAAAACCTGAAACAGGCAACTATCAAGATCCCTTCCATTGCAATTTATCCAATCACATTTTTTTCTGAGGTATTGGTGACATTATATTATTAGTATGGGTTTGACAAAACTTACAAACTTAAGTTGTTTTGATTAAATTCAAAACAAATTAATGTTACTTGGTCAGTCTATTCTGTAAATATAAAGGTATTGCAAATATTTAAAAACAAATAGCCAGAAAAAATGATATTCTTAGGTCGTCCTCTGAACATTTTTAAAAATTATAAGTACATTATAACATAGGGTCCAGTAAACCATCCTTTTCCCGACTACCTCTGAATATTCCAAAAATGACTTCCTGCTATACAAGTTTACAAGATATAAAACCAATACAGACCAAATATAAATGTTGCTGAATGCCCCCTCTTAAAACATACTGTACATAGGAACTGCAATATTCATAATATAAAGTCACCATAGACACTGTCCACATAACTTTATCCAGCAGAACAGAATCGATGTCTGCTATCATTTTTTAAAAGATTAAGATATACTTTTATTGTCCCTGAAGGGAAATTTGTTTTGGACTCTCTGTCCATTCTGCAGTTTTACTAAACTTCATAACACAACAACAACACAACAGTACAAAATAACAATAAAATAAACATCTCTCAATATATATTCTCATGCAACACAACGCATGCTCTCAAGTACATGAGACAGATACATATATAAATACACCCATTCACCCACAGGTGGATAAAGCCTGCATTGCCCATAAATATAAAATATTGCCTAGCCCGTATAGCCTACATTGCACAAATATCATATTGCATAACCCAAGTAGCCTAACCTTTATGGACAACACCTACATTGCATGCATATTAGCGTTGAGAAGCTTAATGGACATAGGCAAAAATGAATGTTTATATCGGTTCAGCTTGCCCTTTGGGACCCTGAATCTTCTACCAGAGGGTAAAAGCTGAAATTCTGGGTAAAGTATCTGGGTAGTATTAGACACTATTTTTTTCACCTGTCTAATAACCGACTGCTCATAGATTATCTGATTATATACATTATGGCAACATTAACTGTTAGCTTGGTGAATATTACGTATTCTCATCTCCACTCTCCCTCTCTCACATGCAAAGCATTGAAGGACAATCGGCTTCATTCTGATCTGCTTTAATAACAAACAAAAGATGATAATGAAGACCTGCAGTCAAAAAAAGATAATGAAGACCTGCAGTCAATTACAAAGTAATAAATGTGAATGAAATGTGAATTAATGAATGCCATACACAACCATATACAGTATCTCACAAAAGTGAATACACCCATCACATTTTTGTAAATATTTGATTATATCTTTTAATGTGACAACACTGAAGAAATGACACTTTGCTACAATGTAAAGTAGTGAGTGTACAGCTTGTATAACAGTGTAAATTTGCTGTCCCCTCAAAATAACTCAACACACAGCCATTAATGTCTAAACCGCTGGCAACAAAAGTGAGTACACCACTAAGTGAAAATGTCCAAATTGGGCCCAAAGTGTCAATATTTTGTGTGGCCACCATTATTTTCCAGCACTGCCTTAACCCTCTTGGGCATGGAGTTCACCAGAGCCTCACAGGTTGCCACTGGAGTCCTCTTACACTCCTCCATGATGACATCATGGAGCTGATGGATGTTAGAAACCTTGTGCTCCTCCACCTTCCATTTGAGGATGCCCCACAGATGCTCAATAGGGTTTAGGTCTGGAGACATGCTTAGCCAGTGCATCACCTTCACCCTCAGCTTCTTTAGCAAGGCAGTGGTCATCTTGGAGGTGTGTTTGGGGTCGTTATCATGCTGGAGTACTGCCCTGCAGCCCAGTCTCAGAAGGGAGGGAATCATGCTCTGCTTCAGTATGTCACAGTGCATGTTGGCATTCATGGTTCCCTCAATGAACTGTAGCTCCCCAGTGCCGGCAGCACTCATGCAGCCCCAGACAATGACACTCCCACCACCATGCTTGACTGTAGGCAAGACACACTTGTCTTTGTACTCCTCACCTGGTTGCCGCCACACACGCTTGACACCATCTGAACCGAATAAGTTTATCTTGGTCTCATCAGACCACAGGACCTGGTTCCAGTAATCCATGTCCTTAGTCTGCTTGTCTTCAGCAAACTGTTTGTGGGCTTTCTTGTGCATCATCTTTAGAAGAGGCTTCCTTCTGGGACGACAGCCATGCAGACCAATTTGATGAGCGGTGTATGGTCTGAGCACTGACAGGCTGACCCCCACCCCTTCAACCTCTGCAACACTCATACGTCTATTTCCCAAAGACAACCTCTGGATATGATGCTGAGCATGTGCACTCAGCGTGCTGCAGCTCAATGTCAGGGTCTTGGCAATCTTCTTATAGCCTAGGCCATCTTTATGTAGAGCATTTCTTTTTTTCAGATCCTCAGAGAGTTCTTTGCCATGAGGTGCCATGTTGAACTTCCAGTGACCAGTGTGAGGGAGTGTGAGAGCGATGACACCAAATTTAACACACCTGCTCCCCATTCACACCAGAGACCTTGTAACACTAACAAGTCACATGACAGCGGGGAGGGAAAATGGCTAATTGGGCCCAATTTGGACATTTTCACTTAGGGGTGTACTCACTTTTGTTGCCAGCGGTTTAGACATTAATGGCTGTGTGTTGAGTTATTTTGAGGGGACAGCAAATTTACACTGTTACACAAGCTGTACACTCACTACTTTACATTGTAGCAAAGTGTCATTTCTTCAGTGTTGTCACATTAAAAGATATAATCAAATATTTACAAAAATGTGAGGGGTGTACTCACTTTTGTGAGATACTGTATATATTCCAAGGGTGCCAATATTAGTGGAGGGCACTGTATCTGTGTGTATATACTTAGCAAAAAAAGAAAAAAGAAACATCCATTTTCAGGAGACTGTATTTTTAAAATAATGTTGTAAAATCCAAGGAAGCTTTATAGATCTTTATTGGAAAGGGTTTAAAAAATGTTTTTCATGCTTGTTCAATGAACATTAAACAATTATTGCACATGCACCTGTGGAAAGGACTGTTAAGACACGAACAGTTTACAGATGGTAAAAATTAAGGTCACAGTTATGATAATTTAGGACACTAAAGAGACCTTTCTACTGACTCTGAAAAACACCAGACGAAAGATGCGTAGGATTCCTGCTCACCTGCGTGAACATGCCATAGACCTGCTGCAGGGAGGCATGAGGACTGCAGATGTGTCCAGAGCAATAAACTGCAGTGTCTGTAATGTAAGACGCCTAAGTCAGTGCTACAGGGAGACAGGAAGGACAGCTGATTGTCCTTGCAGTGGAAAATTACATGTAACCATGTGTCCCCCAGGACGTGATCGAGAACTTGCAAATGCCTTGGTGGAAGAGTGGAGTAACATCTCACAGCAAGAACTGACAAATCTGGTGCAGTCCATGAGGATGAGATGTACTGTAGTACTTAAAGCAGCTGGTGAACACACCAGATTCTATTACTTTCAATATTGACCCCCTCTTTGTTCAGGAACTCATTATTTCATTTCTGTTCATCAAATGTCTGTGAAACTTGTTCAGTTTATGTCTCAGCTGTTGAATCTTTTTATGTTAATACACATATTTACAAATGTTATGAAATTTGCTGGAAATAAAAGCTGTTGAATAGGAGAGGGCATTTCTTATTTTGCTGAGTATATATATGGATATATGTTCTGTGGTATCTGGCACCAAGACTTTAGCAGCAGATCCTTTAAGTCCTCTAAGTTGTGAGGTGGGGCTTCTATGGATCAGACTTGTTTGTTCAGCACATGCCACAGATGCTCGATTGGATTGAGACTTGCAGAATTTGGAGGCTAAGTCTCTTAAACTCTTTTTCATGTTCCTCAAACGATTCCTGAACAATTTTCGCAGTGTGGCAGAGTGTATTATCCTGCTGAAAGAGGCCACTGCCCTTTGGGAATACCGTTGCCATGAAGGGGTGTACATGTAACATTGTATTAACTCGTAACTTGCAACAATGTTTAGGTGGTATATGTCAAAGTAACATGTGTTTGAACTGAACTGTGTGTTCAGACACCTTTCTATCATAGCCAGCATTAACTTTTTCAGCAATCTGTGGTACAGTAGCTTTTTTGTGCGATCGGACCAGACGGGCTAGCATTTGCTCCTAATGCACATCAGTGAACCTTGAGCACCAATGACCCTGTCACCAGTTCACTGGTTGTCCTTCCTTGGACCACTTTTGGTAGGTACTAACCACCATATACTTGGAACACCACACAAGACCTGCTGATTTGGAGATGCATTGACCCAGTCGTTTAGCCATCACAATTTGGCCCTTGTCAAAGTCTCTCAGATCCCTACGCTTGCCCATTTTTCTTGCTTCCAACACATCAACTTCAAGAACCGATTGTTCACTTACTGCCTAATATATCTCACCCCTTGACAGGTGCCACTGTAATGAGATAATCAATGTTACTCACTTCACCTGTCAGTGGTTTTAATGTTATGGCCGATCGGTATATATATATATATATATATATATATATATATATATATATATATATATATATATATATATATATATTCAAACATACTTCAAAATCAACACAAAAATGGTTTACTGACCACAAAATCAAGGTCCTGCCATGGCCATACCAGTCCCCTGACTTGAAAATAGAAAACCTGTGGGGTGAACTGAAGAAGAGAGTCCACCAGCGTGGACCTCGAAATTTGAAGGATCTGGAGAGATTCTGTATGGAGGAATGGTCTCAGATCCCTTGCCATGTATTCTTCAACCTCATCAGGCATTATAAAAGAAGACTCAGAGCTGTTATCTTGGCAAAGGGAGGTAGCACAAAGTATTGACTAAAAGGGTGCCAATTATTGTTGCACACCTATGTTTAAAAAAGATATAATTTGTGTTTTGTTTGCAGTTGTTTAATATCCATGAGAGCAGAGTATTTTTGTGAATTTTTTAAACAAAAGATCAAAAGGTTAAACAATAAAGACAATTTTTCACAGCTTTCTTTGCTCATATTTACCAAGGGTGCCAATATTAGTGGAGGGCACTGTACATATGACTGAAAAAATTCAAGGAAAACCAGTGGTCTGGTTGTTTGCTGGGATGATTTGAGGTCATTTGAGGTCCCCGCAGATGGAAGGATCACTGCAAATCTATAGAAAGTTATGACTGATCACCTTTATCTTATTATTGTGTTCATCTCTCCAGTACACTTCCAGGGACTTGTAGAATCTCTGGCAAGGTTCGCGCATGGGGTTGGCTCATGGTGGTTTGACAGCTTTTATGTTGTTTGTTGCTTTAATTTGTCGCCCATCTATATGTGTTCACTTAAAAAAAAACATATAAAATGTGGAGGTCCAGATGCCAATCAACAACAAAATTGACACTGAAATTATGTAGTATGAACAACCTTCTAGTCTCATGAAATGTTGGTTATGGTTCAGTGCAGTCAGTATAATATAAACGATAACAATAAAGCTTGAATGCAATGGCCATTTTTGTACTACTATTATTACACTACTGGGTCTTCTGAGGATTGTGTAGGTATGACATTAAATATTCATGAAATCATTTGGCATAACCCTGCTCTACATTTACCAAAACACAAGGACAACAGAGACAAGGCTCACTGGCACAAAATAATCTCATTAATACTTTACTAAGCTATGCTTTTTAAAGTATTTTTATTAAGCATAATTCATCTAATGCTGCATTGCATCTACCTTCCATATGTAGTTTCATTTTAATTAACTGCCACAGATGCTTTTGAGAAAAATTAACATTTTGCTTTTAATACAAATGAACTCAGTACAGGTGTTTCTACAATCAGCAAACTGAACATATGCCATTGATGGTAGTTAGCATGGTGTCCAATGTGTAAAAATGTGTAATGGCTCCAACTGCGGCGTCTTGGTGCCTGTTTCCTTTCGTGCTTCACCACAGAGAGCCAATCTAAAGGTCAATTGCACGTTTCAAAGGCTGTGTTTCTGGCATGCTCATGAATAAATTAGTGAGGGGTGACCAGATCTGATGAGTTAATGGAGCTATTAACATCGACAGCCTATTGAAAATGCCAAACCTGCCCTCAGTGTAAACAGTTAGAGAGCTCTGAATTGCTGTGTGAAGTTTTGCGTTTTGTGGCAGCTGCAAAGTACTTCATCATTTCCCTTTTTTCTCTGTGGTTTTGATCTCAAGTACCTTTACAGTTTTTTTAAATACAGGCTTTGAATTTGGGTTTAGATGATTAAATTTTTTTTATTGGGATATATTTTATTAAATAGAGAAACATTATTCCATCCATCCATTTTGTGTACTGCTTATCCTACACATGGTCACAGGCAGCCTGGACCCTATTGCAGGGTACTTGTGGCACAAGGCAGGGGACATCCTGAACGAGGTTCCAACCCATTGCAGGGCACCATCGCACACACATCCACACACTATAGACAATTTGGAAATGCCAATCAGAAACCGGAGTACCCGGAGAAAGCCCCCGAAGCACGGGAAGAACATGCAAACTCTGCGCACGCAGGGCAGAGGTGGGAATCAAATCCCCCAACCCCAGAGGCGCAAGGCAAATGTGCTAAATGTGTGTGATATATATATATATATATATATATATATATATATATATATATATATATATATATATATATATGGGTTTGATTCCCACCGTGGCCCTGTGCGTGCGGAGTTTGCATCTTCTCCCCGTGCTGCGGGGGTTCCTTCCGGGTACAGAAGTTTCCTCCCCCCAGTCCAAAGACATGCATGGTAGGCTGATTGGCATGTCTAAAGTGTCCGTAGTGTATGAATGGGTGTGTGAGTGTGTATGTGATTGTGCCCTGCGATGGATTGGCACCCTGTCCAGGGTGTACCCTGCCTTGTACCCGATGCTCCATGGGATAGGCTCCAGGTTTCCCCGTGACCCTGAAAAGGATAAGTGGTATAGAAGATGGTTGGATGGATGGAAATTATATTTATGTTGCTGTCATGTGACATGAAGTAATATATATTTTATAAATATATATATATATGTATAAATATATTTAATTCCTCCTCTCAATATCCTAGTATCATTGCAAAGTCTTGTTGATTGTTGTTGATTTCTGAACCTTGTTTTCTTTGTCCTGTTTTCCCATTACTTTGTGCTTTAGACCCTTGCTTGTTTTTCACGTATTACAATTACGGATTATACATATTTGATGCTGCCTGCTTGTGATTTGACCTATTTTGTGGATTATGATTTAAGTATTAAGTATTGGATTGACTCTAATAACAAAAGCTCTGAGTTTGCACACTTGGCTGCTTAAACAAAACTCCACAAATCCAAAAACACACACATTACCCATGCAGTATAAACAGGAAAATACAGTGAGTACAACTGGCGGGGACAAAAGACAACAATGTTAAGATAACCTTAGGAGTGTGGACTGTTTATGTACTCTCATGAAGAGTACTGTGGACTGTTTAAGTACTCGCAAGGTACAGATAATTATTCCATCGCTGAGGGTGGAGAACAGAATGAATCCCAGAAGGTAACACATGTATATGGAAATGTATTTTAATCCCATATGATATAAGTGTAGGGCACATTTGCACAATAGACAATCCAGATTTAAACAGAAACAAATAAAAAGAATAATCACTGCCCACTGACTGAGTGTTAGCACAACGGGTGCCCAGTTTGAGCAAATATTGGCAAAACCCTCATTTTTCCAGCATGCAAGCTTGACTCTGATTCGAATTTAGGTGTCTGTGAGTCATTGCGAAAATTCAAATTCAAGTTGCACATGCAGTGTTATTCTATTTCTTATTTGCACCAGCAGTATATTCTTAACTGCTACTGCACATAAAGCCAGCCCATTCTGTTCCCAAATGACTATTTCTGAGAATAAATGAATCCTAAATTGTCCCAGGTCATGTTGTCACAAGCTGACTTATTTGCACATTCAGATAATCTGAACAGTGTTGGTCTTCCAGATTCCCCACATTTACTCTCAGGGCTTTCCATATTTCACACATACAGTGCTGTGAAAAAGTATTTGCCCCATCCTGATTTCTTCTGTTTTTGTGTGGCAGCCTGAGTAAACACACAATAGCATTATTTTTTTTTTTTATTGAAGCAAAAAAAAAAAAGTTATCCAACACCTATCACCCATGAAAAAAAATTTGTCCCCTTAAACTTAAAATCTGGCTGTGCCACCTTCAGCAGCAATAACTGCAACAAAACGCTTCCGACAACTGGAGACCAGTCTTTCACAGCACTATGGGGAAATTTTGGCCCACTCTTTGCAGAACTACTTTAGTCCAGCCACACTGGAGGGTTTTCGAGCATGAACTGCCAGCTTAAGGTCCTGCCACAGCATCTCATTTGGTTCAAGTCATGACTTTGACTAGGCCACTCCAAAACTTTTTAGCAATTTAGCTTTTTATTTGAGCCATTTAGAGGTGGACTTACTCCTATGCTTTGGATCATTGTCTCTGTAGAGAGAAGAATTTATGTTTCAATTCAATTCATTTTTTTGCATAGTGCTTTTAACAATGGACATTGTCCCAAAGCAGATTTACGGAAATATATAAATTCAGAATATAGATTTTAAATGTATGAATTTGTCCCTATGAGCAAGCCAGAAGTGACGGTGGCAAGTAAAAACACCCTGAGACGATGTGAGGAAGAAACCTTGAGAGGAACCAGACTCAAAAGGGAACCTATCCTCATCTGGGTAACAATGGATAGTATGATTATAAATAAATCCCTTCTATAAATGTGCTAATACTATACGTTCAAATAGTGCAGTGTAACCAGGAAAATTCCTTACAGTTTTTACATGAAGTCTGTTTTGTTGAATTTCTCCACTGATGGAGGCTTGAGTTCAAAATGGTTTGTGGTAATTGCAATGCTAAGACTATAATAGCAACCGTAGTCCTAGCCATCACAGCATAACGGTTCATATGAACTGAGGTCCAAAGCCATCTTATGGTTTTTAAGTGGTACCATCCTCAGGAATCTCAATGATCTTTAGGCTGCACAATGTGGGACCATCCTCAGCAGCAGCATGTGACTTCCAATTGATGATAACTCCAACCAGAAGTAGGGCATCAGGATGGAGATTCATCAGGATGCAGAAGAGGACAGGATCACTGGCATCTTAGGAGTATCATGTGTAGCTTGACAGAAACAGAGAGGGCGGGGGAGAGAGGGAGAGATTATTAGGTATGCTAATTGTCCTATAATGGTTAAGGGCAATGTCCTTTGCATGAGTGCAAGCAGGGACTCTGCCAAGACTAGCTATGACAGCATAATTAAAAGGGAGAGCCAGAAGGGAACACAGATATGAGGGTGTCCTGGGACATAAGATGACCAGCCACTCCACAATCAACAAATCAGGGTGAATACATGAAAGTGGGTGGTCAACAGAATCCAAACATCCCAGTTCACCACAACACTATGCCTGTGAACCCTCTAGATCTGCTCCTTTACCTAAGAAAAAACATATTCACAAAAGTTTTGACTAAACAAATATGTTTTCAGCCTGGACTTAAACACTGAGACTGTGACTGAGTCCCGAGCTCAAATTGGGAGGCTGTTCCATAACTGTGGGGCTTTGTAAGAGAAAGCTTTCCCATGCTGTAGCCTTCACTATTCGAGGTACCAACAAATAGCCTGCACCTTTTTTTTTTATCAAAGTTCTAACTAACAATTTGCTTTGATGCAATTTATGTGCTAACTGTCAAGTGGTCTGTTCTAAGGTGCATGTATGATCGTTATACCAGGCTGCTAGCTTTTTCTCTCTAATTATTATTCTTTTAAGTGGAGCTACCTTATCTAACATGTAGCGGAAAGTTGACTCTAAGCATTTAGTCGCCTCATCAAGTTCTTTGGAATCAGATCGGAATCCAATCATAATTGATGTCTCTGGGAGGTTATTGATAAAACTCTGTGCAGTAGCTGACGTCAATGTACGTTTGACGTGGAAGCGTGGCAAGGTGCAAATATTATGATCAATACCCAATTTAAATGAGATGAGATAATGACCTAAGATAGCTTCAGATTGCGTAAATGTGACTATATTTTCTATATTTAATCTGTATGTTAGTATCATGTCAAGCGTGTGACCACCATTATGAGTCGGTCTTTTTACATTCTGATTGACCCCTACTGAATCTAGAATGGACACAACCGCTGTTCTCAGTGGGTCTTCCGGGTTATCAAAATGAATATTAAAGTCACCAACAATTAAAGCTTTGCCTAGAGAAACAACCAGGTTTGAGATAAAATCTGCACATTTACCAAGGAATTCAGAATATGGCCCTGGGAGTCTGTATATAATAATTAGCGGAATTGACTCAGTAGAATAATTTTTTGTGGCTACATAAGTTATCCTAGTATAAAGAACTTCAAAAGAGTTGAAATTTATGACTAGGTTTTTGTGTGACGCCTAGATTATCATTATAAATAAGTGCAACACCTCCTCCTCTGCCAGTTCAACAGGGCTGATCTATATAACTGTATCTGGGAGGGCTAGCTTCATTTATTGCTATGTACTCATATGGTTTAATCCACATATCTGTTAAACACATTATATTAAACTCTTGATTAGTAATGGTTTCATTAACAATAAGTGCTTTAGACGTAAGAGATCTAATGTTTAACAGTCCTAGCTTCAGATCAAAGGTGCTGGCTGTATGATTTAATTTTATGTTAATTAGGTTACTAAAGCAAACTTTCTGAAATTTTTAAAAAAAAATTTAGCTCTGGGAATAGACGCAGTCTCAATATTATGGAACCTAGGTGACTACTCAGTGCAACTAGCAGACGATCTGTTTAGCCTGCTTGTCTGCTCTGGATTGTCACAGATTAACTAGGCCTGTTCTGAGACTATGAGCTATGCTGCAAGAAATGAGAGCAGCACCTTCCCGAGTAGGATCCCACCGTAACAGACCAGCCCTGTCCTCAAAATTACTCCAATCTATAAAGCCCACACTGTTTTCGACGCACCACCTGGACATCCAGCAGTTCAGCGACCATAACCTGCTGTAAGCTACATCGCCACGCTGCATTGGGATGGGGCCAGAGCATATTACTGCATCGGACATCGCCTTCGCTAATTTACACACCTCTACAATGATACTCTTAGTAACCTCTGACTGACAAAGGTGTATATCGTTAGCTCCTACATGAATAACTATCTTTGAAAACCTGTGCTTGCCTAAGACCCTAAGATTACCTGCTATCTCTGGCACCCTGGATCCCGGTATACACATAACTAAAGCTGCTGGAGCTCTTAAAGGTCTAGCTAATTTCACATGTCTTAAGATATATTCTCCTATAACCAGAGCTCTTTCAGGTTTCTCAGCGGGTGCTTCACTGAGGAGAGCAAACCCGTTGGACATGTGAAGCGGAGAGGAGTGGTGCTCCCGTGGACGAGCCTTAACGTTAGCATTGGCTTTGCGATTATGCCACCGAGTTGGGAGATTGCTATCTCTGCCTAAAGCATCCACACTTTCCCCTACAGAAACTACACTGCTCTCACTCCCACTAACCTTCTCTAGAGTCTGGATGTGCACCTCTAATGCTGCAATCTTCTCTGTCAGACAGCTAACTAATATACACTTGGCACAGATAAATCTATTACTAAAGACGGAGGAAGACGGGAATGACTAAACATCCCGCACTTAACACACTGAACAAGCATGGATGCTATTTTTGGCAAGTTTCTTTCCGATAGTGGAGTCATGAACAGTGACCTTTATTGATGTAAGAGAGGCCTGTGGGTCCTTTGATGTTGTCCTTGGCTCTTTTATGACTTGCTGGATGAGTAGTTGCTATGCTCTTGGAGGAATTTTGGAAGGTCAGCCACTTCTGGGAAGGTTCACTATTGTGCCGAGTTTTTCCATTTGGAGATAATGGCTTTCACTGTGGTTCTTTGGAGTCACAGACCTTTGAAATAGCTTTGTAACCCTTCCCATACTGATGTACTGTATTTCAATCACCTACTTTCTGGAATTTCTTTCAATTTTGGCATAGTGTGTTACTGGGTAAGACCTTTTAACCAACTTCATGCTGTTGAAAAAGTTCTATTTAAGTGTTGATTTGATTGAACAGGGTTTGCAGTAATCAGGCCTGGTTGTTTCTAGTCCAGCTGAACCCCATTATGAATGCAGTTTCATAGATTTGGAGAATTAGTAAATACGGGGGGCAAATACATTTTCACACAGGCCCAGTTGTTATTGGATATTTTTTTTTGCTTCAATAAATAACATCATTTAAAAACTGTATTTTGTGTTTACTCAGGTTGCCTTTGTTTTATCGTAGTTTTGTTTTAATTTCTGAAACAATTAAGCATTAGAGATATACACAAAAATAGAAGAAATCAGGCAAATACTTTTTCACAGCACTGTATCACGTCTTAATTTCCACCCTCACTGTTTAAGCTCATTGTCACTCTGTGGGCATTTTTGTCCTACATACGAACTTCAGAGTCTGATTTTGCCTTCTTTCTTCATTTCCTGCATTGCACCGTCTGCTCGTGTGTTAATATTTGCCTAGTTTTTCACTTTCTGTTTTTTTTTTTGTGTGTGTGTGTGTGTGTTTTTAGATCGGTTACTAATAAACTGGGCATTTGGATTCTATTTCCATTGCACTCTGTCTGGATGGATTGAAATTTGGAGCCTGGAAGTTGCCATGTTGTGTTTGTCATCATGTGGAGGGAGCTGGGGAGAGCTGAGTGGGATTAGATCATTCTGGAAGGCATTTATTGGAGGCCCAAGCCCATCTCCTGGGCTAATGGGCTGGAACAGATGGGAGCAGATGAAGTGATCTGTTGTTGCATTCCTTTGTCACCAGCTGTTTAAGGCCCATAATGGGTGCTGATGAAGGAAGATGCACTGAATAACACTAAAAATCTAAGTCGTGACTCCAGCTTTGGTGTTCCAGCCAAGCATAGCCAGGAAAGACCCAAAAATGATGAAGAAACGTGAAAGAGTTTTCACTGGTGTGACAGACATTTGAGTACTACTTTATTTCCCCGTAGGTCAAGGCCTCTCAGGGAAAGAGGACGAATGCAAATTTAATAAATGGGGAAGAAAACGCAAGACAGACGTTACTAGAGAGTGAAAGAGAAGGTCTCCATGTTTATTTATATATTCACATTAGACCCTCAATAATGCCATTCAAAGGGCATAAAAGGATCTGTTGCTTGGGTTATAATAGCATTATTTAAATACATCTGAGGAAAACGTTAATAAGTACTTTAGTATTTTTAGTGCCATCAGCTTTTGTACATAAATTCATCTCAAATGTATGAAATGCAATCATCTGATTAGCATGAACACCATAAGTGGGCATTTACATTTGAAATATGAATCGGTCCTGAAGGTGCTGAATATAGCACAGAATATAAAGTGAAGGCAGAGAAAGAAAAAAACAAGAAAATGCAGGATTAAAAAGGTCAGGCTGTATACGTCTTATGAGGAGAGACTTCATGTCACAGGATGCACAACAAAGATAATTCATTTACTGTGTAATATAAATAGGTCTTTGTAGACTTAATTAAAATACAAATGCTCAGTGTTAAAGTGTCACAGCCAGGGTCTATGTGCTTCTAAAAAGTTCAGTGCAATAATCTTGGGAAAATCCATACATTCAAAAGGGTGTAGTATTTCAGCGACTTCTTTGTGCTCAGTCTTGCAGTGTGTGTGTCTTTGTTGGCGACTTTGGTGGACTTATTGCAAGTTAGTAATTACTTGAAAAACAGTTCTGTCCAAGCTGTATTTCTCTCTAAGCAGTAGAAGTGTGAGAAGAATGGTACTTGATCAGACACTTGTTGAAAAGGGTAGTATTTCTGAATGAAATGTGAAATGGAAAAAGATCTGAAAGTGATCCTTTGGAAACACCTAATCCTGTAGACATCTCCCAAGATCAGTTTATAGATGAGAGGTTGCACAAAGGAAAGAAAGGTTAGATAGGATAAGAGACAAAGAAAAATGAAGGAACATTTACAGATTGTCACTCTGTGAGAATAACCAGTTACACGGTAAATGGTTTGATACAAATGCACGCACACACACACACACACACACACACACACACACACACACACACGCGCGCGCACGCACGCACACACACACACACACACACACACACACACACAGAGAGAGATAGAGCTCTCTTTTAGAGCAAAACCTCTGGGATGGAATATTTTTAGATAGCATGTTGTATGGAGTTCATCAGTTGCTGGCCAGAATCTTCCCTTTTTTTTCTTTTAAAAGCTTTAATCTTATGGCAAGCCATAAATATACTGTAAAACTTCCCAATAGTCATGCTGATATACTATATTAATATGTATCTAGCTGTGTACAATAATAACAGTACATAGTTGAGTTTAATGTGCCAGGTTTAATGTGTTTCCTACTTTTTTTTTTTTTTACCTGTAGATAATTAGCTCATGAGCTGAATCAGAAGAGTTAGAGCAAGGAAAAATTCTCTTGGCAGGACTAGGCCAGAATTTGTTCTATATAAACAAATCCATTTACAAATTAATAGAAAGACACATATTTAACTAAATACATGGGTCAGAATTTGAAAGGGTAAAACTTCTTGTATATTGACCAAATGTCTGCTTGGTACGTGTGGCGAAGTGTAAAAAGCTGTTTTCTTGCCCAGGGGTGGTCCAGAGAACTGATCCTTGGTCCTCCTGAACATGAACATCACTACCTGTTTCAAGTTTCATGATGGTGGGGAAAGTGCTATTATGGTCAATGGAGAACAAAGGAAACATTATTGAAATATATATATATATATATATATATATATATATATATATATATATATATATATATATATATATATATATAAAACCAAACTTTCATAGCACTGGACCGCTCTCTTTAGCTCATTTTGTGGTGTGGTGCATGGATAAAAATACTCCTGTACATTGACATGCGGAGAAGAGTCCAGGAAGTGCTGCGCTACACTGCTTAGGTAAACAATAAACAGATGAACCGGGTGCCTACCATTTTGCAAGCCTGTGTGCACAAATGTACCAAAGGTCAGGTCCATAAGCATTTGGACAGTGATACAATTCTTGCAATTTTGCCTCTGTACTCCACCACAATGAATTTGAAATGAAGCAATCAAGAAGTGATTGAAGTGTAGACTTTAGATGTTGTGAAGGGGTTTTGGGGTTTTTCATTAGCAGGGAAAGAATTCTGCAGTCATCCACTTTAGTTTCTTCTGTCGTCTTCCAGGCCTTTTGGTATTGCTGAGCTCACCAGTGCATTCCTTCTTTTTAAAGAATATACCAAATTGTTGATTTGGCCAATCCTAACATTTCAGCTATCTCTCTGATATGTCTGTTTAGTTTTTCAGCCTAATGATGGCTTCCTTTTCTTTGCATCGACACCTCTTTGGACAGCATAATAAGAGTTCCCACGAACAGCTACCAAATGCAAATTCAATGCTTGGAATCAACTCCAGACCTTTTATCTCTTTAATTTGTCATGAATTAATGAGGAAACAGTCCACACCTGTCCATGAAACTGCTTATCACTCAATTGTTCAATTACTTTTGAGCCTGTGAAAATGTAGGGAAAATAAATGGTTGTAATTCCTAAACGGTTACTGCAATATTTTTGTTAAACTTGAAACTTCAATTAAAGCTGAAGGTCTGCACTTCACTCACATCTTGATTGCTTCATTTCAAATCCATTGTGGTGGTATACAGAGGCAAAATTAGGAAAATTTTGTCACTGTCCAAATACTTATGGATCTGACTGCATGTAATTCTGTGATCTATCCACAGGTCAGAAGGAATTCTTCTATGTGAAAGCACACTTGAAAATGCAGGGCTTTTTCTGAACATTTGGGGTCTCTAGCACCCCATCCACATATTATTAAATATGCAAGAATGAACAGAATTAATAATTCACTATTTTGGATGAGGGAAAGTTTAATAAATAATAAAAATCAAAAGAACTGAACAAAAACTATAGCATACACATATCTTATACATAGTATAAAAGTTAAGTAATTAAAAGTACCTGCATATTTTTCAGTTAGTTCTAATGCTTAAGCCACCACAAAATAATTTCTAGCACCTGAATAATTACCATTACACTACTTAGCATGGTGAAACTCATTACTTCATTGGTTGTGACCATTTATTATCTATAAAGTCAATAAGCTAGTGTTGTCATAGCGTGTAGTAATAAGCTAGTAGTGGCTTCTTTTATTTTTTTATTTAAATTACATCAAGAAGCAGAGGCAGGAAAGAGAAGAAAGCATATATATATATATATATATATATATATATATATATATATATATATATATATATATATATATACATATATATACATATATATACATATATATATATTAACCAGTGTTTTGGGTCCTTTTTTGCTTTTTGTGTCAGATAGATATGAATGCTTCATGATCCCCAATTCTTTGTAATCATTTTACTTTAGTCATGTTAGTACCTAAATTAGTTACATAAATTTTAGTTTCTGTTCTTTTAATACCACAAGGGATCCCATGCATCTTCCTGACACATTTAGCTAAAGTGTGCTTTTTGCATAGCTATTTAAAAAGAATCATGGGGCCACCAAGTGGTGTGGGGGTGGTCCTAACCAACTAGCACTTACACTATTTATAAGAAATTGTCCCTGTGAAAATGATATCTGATTCTTTACAGACAAACATACACAATACAGTTAACAATTTTAGCATGCAAAATGAAAACCTTTTGCATTAATGATCCAATACACCACCTATATGCCTATACACGATATTTAAAAACTGCCTTAGCTCAACAAAAACATTTCACAAATTAAAAACTCCCAAGTCACCGGGCTGCTCAATAGCCTCATTAGGAACATATACAACACAAACATTGCATCATTACTTACTTAAACATTACACATGTCACTTTCTTAACATTGCACAGTTACAGTGTACATCTTCTGCATATTCTGTATGGAAAAACATGCGGTCTCTTGTGTTTTAAATGTAGAATTGGTGTAGTATTGTCTTTGGGCTGTGAGTATGTCTGCATTATTATGTGAAGACTTGAGCAGCAACATGCAAGTAATAATTTCATTGTACTTTCTGTGCATATGATAAAAAAAGAGCTTTGACTCTGGCTTTTACAAAAATGAGAGCATTTCTCTATAAAGCAGTATGAAACTGAACTACATAATCATTATTATTATTATAATCACAATTATGCCATGTTATGTTTTACACTTTAATCAAATTGTAGTACTACATTTTTGCTATTCATACAAAAGTGAATAGCTGAAGGGAAGTTCAGCTCCCTCAAGCCTTTGAACTTAACTCCTGCACAGTAAAATCCCTAATGTTGAATTAACACCCAGAGTGTTTATATAGTCCAATTGGACTATATAAACACTGTAGTGGTAGAGCGGGTTGTCCACTAATCGTAGGGTTGGTGGTTCGATTCCTGCCCCACATGATTCCACATGCCGAAGTGTCCTTGGGCAAGACACTGAACCCCAAGTTGCTCCCGATGGCAAGTTAGCACCATGCATGGCAGGTCTGCTACCATTGGTGTGTGAGTGTGTGTGTGAATGGGTGAATGAGACACAGTGTAAAGCGCTTTGGAACCGCTGAGGTTAAAAAAAAGTGCTATATAATTTATCGTTTACCATAGATGCATTGGATTGACTTGTAAAGTCAGGACATAAACCATTTGTTGAAAAAAACACTTGAAAAGATAGTTAAATTATGCTATAGGAATTGGATGAACAAGATTGTTTGAAATTATGCAACACTAACTCTAATTGCACCCATTTATTTATGAGACCATTTTGAATGTTCATGCAGCACCCTATGCTATACCAAAAAAAATCTGCTTACATATCCATCAGATGGATTTTCACAAATTGTAGAGATGCTTATATATATGTAAAGCTGACATGGTTTTATATTAATAAGTTCACTTCCATGATTCTTCGTGGACGAGTACAGACACCTCCTACTAATCATCTCTCCGAAATGAGTACAAAATGGCTGCCAAATCACACAAGATGTCCCTCAGTATGTAGTTGTAATCGGAGATCATCACTCGCAGTTTGTGTTTTTAGGTCACGCTCATACTTGTTTTTATTTTCTCTCTCTACCAATCATTCACATTGAGGCTGGCTCTCTCCCTCTCTCTCTCTCTCTCTCTCTCTCTCTCTTAGAGTGGTGTACTGGTTGTCTATTTTTTGTATTACGTTTACCTTGCTATAGAAAGGTCAAAGTATCAGACAACAAGACAACATTGACTATTATTTTTTTATTATTGGACAGTAGCAACTCTTGAAAAACAAACAACATATAAAGACATAGAAAGAAACGTCTTCATCTTAGCTGGACAGATCATCTAAGCATTGTGTGAAATAACTATAATAAATCAAATCCCAAATTTCAGGACTACATGTAGAGACTGTGAAAAGAAGAAATTAATTAGCATTAAGATCTGGAATGCACATTCAGGCCAAATGCGATTGCTCTATAGTAATTTTCTTAGTGCAATGATGAAATTCTCCTCGTTCCTTCCCTTCCCTTGATATGTTAAAAAAAAAATACTTTCCCCCCATTTCAATTTAACACTCTTTATCTGCACCTAAAGCCAAAAGATTACTCCTTGCCTCACCCACATGCTTTCCCCCATCTGAAAAGCATGAGGGATGGGCTGCTTAGCTTCAAAACAGGATGACAAACGCACAGCCGGCAGCCTCAGGCATCCTGCAGCAGGCAGAAAATGCCAGCTTCATTAGAGGGGGTTCTGAAGCACCCTGCAAACCCAGCTTCTGTGGCCTTTGTCACCCTGTGATCAATATTTAGCATTTTAATTCTGTGTGCGTGGCCTGTCTGACCTCAGACAGTAATGTGGAAGAATTGAAAGCTGGGGGAGAATAGATAAGACACTCAGGGGCTATTAGGAATCTGCAAGTGGCAAGAGAAGGCTGCTGAATCTGTTTATTCAGTATTTTCTACTTCAAGTTCTGGTTGAATCTTTAAAAACATGATAAGTGCAAAATTTGCTCCTGAGGTACAAAATAAATGAGGAAAAATTCTGATGCTACAGTTGCACAGTGATTTTTGCGAAATATGCAATGTTGCAAATACTCAATTTGCTAAATGCTAAATACCCATTATGTATATAGGACAGAAGGATAGAACAATGTCAGATGAAGCATTACTTTTTCAGCTGAGAGAAAGCATCTTTACACTATTGTATATATATATATATATATATATATATATATATATATATATATATATATATATATATGAGATACGTGACTGGTTCCCTAACATTTGTCCTTGGATACTCAACCCTTAAATGATCTCTCTCTCTCGCTCTCCCCATCTCATTCTATCTCTCTCTGCTGGAGCTCAGTTAGCAGCAGGAGAATGGCACAAGGCCCATTTGAAATGAAGTCTTGCACTCTCTGCTGTGAGGAAGATGTCTGATACTCAGATACCAAGCAATGTGATCCCTGGCAGACGAGACTCAGAGTGAACTGGATTTTATGCATTTTAAAGTCTACTGTAGTAATAATCTCATATATGTTTGACTATGCCGCTATTGAAGAAACATTGGAATAATTCAACTACAGATACAGTCTATATTTTATTGCTTTTGTGCATAGAAGTGTCAAATGTATTTCTGTAGCATGTAGCATTAGTGCATGATGGGTGGAGGAATAATTCAGCTACTACATTTTAAAAATGCCATCTCAGGGGTTATTTGGATAATAGAAGGTTTAAGTTCCAAAAAATAGGTTTTACCTCCCTCTCTGATAGGGAAATCCTCTGCTGTAGTCTTCAGTTATTGTCATTATAGCCCAGGATAACACCTGCCAGGAGAGGTCACTGTCATTGTAGTTCTAATCAGTGGTTCGTTTCCTGTTTATTTAGCTATATATATATATATATATATATATATATATATAAGCACATGCTTTTATTTATCATTCCCTTGTTTTTTTTGTGTTTTTTTTTTTCAGCTAATAAAAAGGGAGGGAGGAGGAGTTATGTGACTGTTTGATTTGCCAGATCAAGGGCGCATTTTAGACAGGTGTAAATGAAATGTGGAGAAAAAAAACAAGGGAATGATAAATAAAAGCATGTGCTTATATATATATATATATATATATAATCCCTTGAATCTGGCAAATCAAACAGTCACATAACTCCTCCTCCCTCCCTTTTTATTAGCTGAAAAAGTGTTCGAAAAATGACCGGAAATAGTAGACCATCCGGGAACCTTTGCGATACTCATGTCAATATACTACCATTTGGGACACACTAATTCTCATCTCGGATACTATTGAGAACAGACAGTATGACAGTTGGGATGCAGGGATGGTTTATGTTCACTAAATTGCAGGCCCAGCACCAGTGGTACTGAAGAGGGGGTGTTTGCAGTACCGAAAGGGTGCGATGACATAACGCAAAGAATTCCCAACTAGAAAAACATATGCAGCTCAGAATCCACGTTATTGTGGGGCTAATGTTCTGTCAAAATGCCCTACATCCTACCATAACACAAATTTATAGGCAGCTCTGTTGGTCTATGCTACTGTGAATTGTGAATCGAATCATGCTACTGGAAGTACATTGACAAGGATATACAACCCGTATCTCATGGACCGCGGAACGCATTTGAAATTGGTCAGGCCCATCAGGCAATACTCGCAATATCCAACACCCCCTCCACACACACACACACACACACACACACACACACACACACACACACACACACGATTTGCGTTACATGACACAAGCCAATACATTTTTAGATAGCAGACTTTTTTGCTTTCTCATAGGCTGTGGTCACTGGCTGGATAAATGTGGCTGCCATAGACTTTATAATTAAAAAATGGGCTACCGAAGAATTTTATTTAACTTTTTTTTTTGACGTTCAAACACAGAGTATTGAATAGCCTAATCTTTATATGAAAATATAATGCTAAAATAAAAAGCAAAATACATTTTATATATTCAAAATCTATATGTAGCCTGTCTTTTAATGGCTGGAGTAGCCACCACCACAAATATAAATGATATGTCTTGGATACACCAATTCAGCAGTTTTTACCAATTATTTAGCCCTCAAAACCATGGGAAAATATTTCACTTGGTAGGCTGAGAGAAGGCAGGACCAGAGGTGGTTGCAGTAAGAGGTTTAGTCTTTTTAATCCATTTGCGAATGTCCATGTTGAAATTGGCAGAAAAAAACCTGTTTGCTTCTGCTTCTTCTTCTCCTTGCATGGGTAAACTGTGAGTCTAGGATGATGTAGGGAGTGAGCTTAACTAGACAACCAATAAGACACTATCCTTAAATAAAATATTGCTATTCTAATAAACACTAAAAAGCCGACGCACGTGGGTGTTGGGATTTTTTTTTTTTAAACAAATTTAATTAAAATTTTTCAAATTTATCTTAACTTAGTGTTTGGGAAAGTCTGAGTCGCCCCCTCACGCCCCCTGGTGGCACCAGTCCTGCTAAGTTCTGAGGTGTGTGTGAGGTGTCTGTGTGTTTTGACCATCTCATGTTTGACTACAGTTTGAATTGCACTCTTGATGTGATGACTTGTGCCGTTATTGTGTTTGACTGTTGCTTGCTAACAATATGGATTTTTGATTGTTCTGTAGCAATATAGTCTAGGCAGGGTTCCGAAGAGCTGTTTCAGTAAATTTCAGTAAATATATAGCAAAGTTCATCCATTCATTCATCTTCAGTAACCGTTTTTTTCCTGGCCAGGGTTGTCGTGGATCCGGAGCCTATCCTGGGAACACTGGGTGTTAGGTGGGAATACACTCTGCAAGGGATGCCAGTCCATCTCAGGGCACCATGCACACACATATTCACACACACTTTCAAACTTATGGGGGCTTTAGCATAATAGCCAATACATCTACTTGCATGATTTTGGGAGGTTGGTGGAAAACAGAGAACCCAGTGGAAACACATTGGGGGGAATATGCACAGAAACTCCACATGGACTGTAACACGAGCTCAGGAATCAAACTGGGAATCCTGGATCTATGAGGCGGAGAGACTACCCACAGGTGACAGACAATGATAAATTGTTTCCAGCACTGGTTTCTAAATGAAATGATTTATGGTTTCTCTGAACTACTGAAATGACTGTTAAAGATTCTCTATAACAATAAACAAGATCACCTGACAGCCTTGTCAAGCTTCTTATTCTTCATTCTGTAGGGCATAAAACATTTCTGAAGTACAGTGGTGCTTGAAAGTTTGTGAACCCTTTGGAATTTTCTATATTTCTGCATAAATAAATAATAAATAAAACATCATCATATTTTCACACAAGTCCTAAAAGTAGATAAAGAGAACGCAATTAAACAAATAAGACAAAAATAGTATACTTGGTCATTTATTTATTGAGGAAAATGACACAGTATTACATATCTGTGAGGGGCAAAAGTATGTGAACCTCTAGGATTAGATAGTTTAATTTGAAGGTGAAATTAGAGTCAGGTGTCTTGAATCAGTGGGATGACAAACAGGTGTGAGTGAGTGCCCTGTTTCATTTAAAGATCAGGCATCTATCGATCAGAAGTCTAATCTTCACAACACATGTCTGTGAAAGTACAGAAATATAGACTATTCTCTAAAGCACCACTGTACATACTGAAGAAGTGTCAGTATTAAACAGTTCAAGGATACAAGGATATTGATAACATGTAGATTATATATAGCAAATAAATGAAAAAGTATTCAACATTGCAATTTTTATTAGAAAAAAATTGCAGAATTGTTCAAAATCAAACATAAATAGGGATACTGGGGATTTTCTTCACTTGGGAGTTTTGATAAAACCACTGGTCATGTCTGATTTAATTTCTTTGTGTTTCATTTCCAGTCATGTGTGTATTGGCATATAGAGCTTTAATTACCCATGGATGAGTATACCAATTTCTGATGACTGTGAAAGATCATGTGACATGGTTCAACCAGCAAAGGGCAAAGCCATAATGGAGCATGAACAGATTTAATTTAAGAGAGATAATTGCTATAATTTCCATTGCTGTCACATTGTTTGATTATAAAAAACACAGTAGTTAATAACAATATCTTAAACAATGTGTAGAAACATCTTGGTCACAAGTACTGAATCATTACCCTAAGATCGGTTGTTGGGTTTAGTGTTTAGGGTACATTTGTGAAGCAAAATGTAAAAATGCGGTGTATGATAATGTTTAGACAGTATGAGAAATAACAACAGAATGACACCACAGATGCTAAGCCACTCTGTTGGAATAAATAAGAGAAATTAGCTATTACACAAAAAATGAAGGAGTGAGATGGAGAAAGAAGTGGCACATTTCTTGCCATTTTCCCTGTCTTCTATACTCAAGAGCTCCTGCCAGTCAAGTCGTTCTAATCCTGAACAACGACTGAGCAGAGCCTGGACCACAGGCCTGTGAAATCACTTCATGGATATCTGTCTGTGTGTGTGTGTGTGTGTGTGTGTGTGTGTGTGTGTGTGTGTGTGTGTGTATGAGCACACCTGAGAGAGAGAGAGAGAGAGAGAGAGAGAGAGAGAGAGAGAGAGAGAGAGAAAGAAAATCAGTGTTCCACTGGGAATGCTAAGTAACTGAGTGAGGCAGTTGAAATTGAGTGGCTGAACGCTTTTTGAATTACAGATAGTTTTGCTCAGTGAGCAGGGAACAATGGTTACTTAATAGTGTTCACTTTACTGAAGACGCATGAAGAAGTGTTTTTCTGAATATTCATACAACTCAAACACATCTTTGTGAGGAGAGATTTTTGAGAATTAGGAAAATAAAAAGCAATTTCTCCACTGGGCATTAGGTGCCAATTCATGGTTTACTCTGTCTTCCCTTGGCTTTGCTCTGTGGAGCTCTCATTTAGGGAAGATGAGCGTGAAGCAGAACTGAGCCACTCAGCAATTCAACACTCTGGTGCAGGTGGAAACCCTGCTTCTTTGGACACTTCTTTACCACTTTCTACTGAGTTTCTCTGATAAACTTTTACTTTAAGGAGAAATCCTTCTTGCTGTAGTAAAGCAACACTAGTGGCTCCTTAACTAGATACAGATTAGACATGCCATTACCAGCTATCAAACTCTAGCTTTAAGTCAATTTGTTGTCAGAAAGGTTGTAACAGAACTGCAGCTCAATGAGATTCCAAATGGCATTAGATACCCGGCCAAATTCAGTTGAATTTAGACATAAATAGGGCAGTTATGGCACTGGCAAGTGTACTGTGGACCAAAAGTGACTCAAAATCCACCTTAATTTTTTTTTTTTTTAATGATAATGACCAAATTTTAAGCAAATTTCAGTTCAGGCCAAAAGTGGCTCAGCTTTAATCTCTGCACTGAGGTGCAGTTTCTTCAAGGCTGAAGTGTTGTTATGTCCAGGCAGATCGAGATGAGTTCACTGCTATCATTCAACAGAGGTATGTGATGGAGATGAAATGGTATGAAATGCTATCATTTGCTAGAAGGATCAATTTTAAGTGTTATTTTTGTTCACTTGACATTGACTTAATCAAAATCAAACTTAGAATGGTTTTACCTCTTCCTGGACACTTTAGAGAAGGTCATAGCAATTGTCCATCTCATTATTAAATCTTATGTTGACAACATCAGCTAAGAATGTTTGTTTGTTCAAGGCCTGCATATAGAAGTGTGTATTGGACTATTTTTAATCCCACTCCCATATGCTCCTGTAGATGCTCTTGACAAATCCTGCTGGCTTCTGCAGTCTTTTTTTGTTTTTCACTAACAAGCTTATAAGTTGGTTCTAGTTCCCAAAATAGAAATAAAGACATAATTAAAACCAGCATGACCCTGACCAGGATGAAGATGATGAAGAAGATGAATAAATAAATGTTGTAAATGTGTTGTATAGCGCTGCATGAGCACCCAGTATGTTACTATGTTAATATACATGGCCTTCCTGTGTAATATCTGACTGCCTGCTCCCACCAGCATGAAATAATAAAACCTCCTGCCCTCTTGACTATTTTGTTGCACACTCTCTCAACTCTACCTGCATGTTAGCACTGCATACATAAGTGGATCTATGGACAGTGGCTCAATGTTTAGTATTATGATCTAGAGATCGATCAGAATGAGATTGTGGGGTTAAATCCCATGACTACACTGCCAAATCCCCAGTGTTGAATTAAAACCTAGAGTGTCAAATTAACTCTTTCAGTGTTCATTTATGTCCAATTAGACATGAATAAACACTGTAGGTGTTAATTCAACTCTGGGAATTTTACTGTGTACCGAAGAACAACTGTTGGGCCCTTGAGTCCTTAACTCTCAACTGCTCAGCTGTGTGCTCAAATTGTGTATATATATATATCCTGTGTCCGTTTGTCAGATGATTTTGGCCCCTGTCCAATGAATAAACTTAATGTAATATACTGTGAAACATGCTGAAACCTGTTATTATTGTTGCTCAGTTTGGTGAAAGAGTCAGTCCTCAGTATAGCAAAGGACAGAGAATAAGCTCACTGCAGTAATATTATACAAATGGATTTTGTATTTGGTAGCCATTAATCAGTAACTGTATTGATTTAATGGGAGGAAGCTCTCTGCAGATTGAACACTATGCTGTGTAATACATTGAGGTAGCACTTTCATTAATACATCATTAATAAGCAGGAACAAATCATTAGTTACTCAGTATTTGACAATTAACAAATCTTTATTAGTGATAGTTCATGTCACCGTTAATGTGTATATACACTATTATTGGATCATTAATAACAAAAAAACAGAAAGTTAGTCATAACCCGGAAAATTAACAAATGACAATTCATGTACCAGCTCATGTGTGTACTCATGCTTATAATGTACATGATAATTCTTCATTATTATATAAGTCGGAAAACATCAGTATGTTAGAAAATAATTTCAGTTACAAATAATTACTGAGAAGAATAGCTTCCTAATAAAGAAATTAACTTTATCAGTTATCCATTGTGTATTTGATGATGAAATATTATTTAATGTTTGTGTATTTAGATAATGTATTGTTAACAGATAAAGGTGTGTAATGGATTTAACGCATTATCGTTATGGCATTATGGTCTTTTAGTTCAATACATCTATTAACAAATGTAGCGTGTAAGACACATAGACCTTTTTTACACAACCTAAGGGGAAACTGCTCATATGTAGTTATTTTTTCTATTTGGAAAACCTGTACACCTGCTCATTCATACAATTATCTAAACAGGCAATCATGTGGCAGCAGCACGAAGCACAAAGTCATGCAGATACAGGTCAAGAGCTTCAATTAATGTTCATATCAACATCAGAATGGGGGGAGGAGGAGGAATGTGATCTCTGTGACTTTGACCTTGGTATAGTTGTTGGTGTCAGATGGGCTGTTTCGAGTATTTCAGAAACTGCCGATCTCCTGAGATTTTCAGGAGAGCTTACACAGAATGACGCAGAAAAAAACATCCAGTGAGAAACACCTTGTTGATGGGAGTATAACAAATTATTTGTTTATCAATATTACACAACTGACAATGACATGAACTATTATTAATAGCACTTTGTTAATTGACAAATTCTGGATAACAAATGTTTATTAATGCATTTATTAATACATTAATGCAACTATTAATTATGCATTAATGATAGTTATTACTAAGTATCACCTAAATTGTTTTAATCTGTAAATGAATAGTGCCCTCAATATGACAGCTGTTCAGGGGAAAACACTTCTCTAGTGTTCTCATTTTGTAGGCAGGTAAGATGCAGATGGATAAGAATGGGAATATGCCGGAAAGAGGAAAACAGATTTGCTTCTTGGGCTGGAGCAGTTTTTCTGTCAATCTGTTGACAGGAGATTAGCCATCTCCCTGTAACCATGAAACAGCCGCTAATCCTACCTCTCTTTAATCCTGTATGCTACACAGAGCATGCCTATGTTTATTCACAGCATCTGCCGGAAACTCCAACACTCCAAGAATTTCGAGAACAGTAGGATGAGGAAGTAACATTCCTCTGGTACTTCCAACAGACTGACTGTAATATAAGATTTCAGGTCCATTTTAACATGTAATATCTACATATGCATTCAGTCCCTCCAGGATTTTGCAATTTTGCGATCACAGAAATGAATGCGAAATCAAGGAAACTCTGCAATATTCACAGACGCCTGCAATTTTTCAAAATTACCACAGATTTTGGCCAAGACGTGTCATGTGATGTCATCACAATGTGCCGTGTGACATCATCACAACACGCAATCATGCCAAAGCCCTCTTCGATTCACATGTGTCGAACATGAGTACAGCTAAAAGTTCTCATTTACCAAGAAACATCACTGTGAAAGACAAAAACAATTGTGCAAAACAATTTTGTGCAGTTGCAATTTCACCAATTCAAGTAATTTTCTGCAAAAAAACACAAAAATCTCGGCAAATTGCATAACAATTAAAATAATAATAATAATAAGCTGCCGCAAAATCAAGCATTCACAAAAAAAAACAAAAACAAAAAAACAATCACAAAAAAAAACACTCCTGAAATTCTGTCTGGACTGATTGTGGATTTACAGCAGTAGTTATGTGTAAATGTTTTCATGTTCTTCCATTAAAGCATGGTTTGGTGTGTTGAATTGTAGATTATTTCAATAATCATGTTGGATGATGGAATCAATATTCAATTCCACAAGAAAATTCCTCATGACCACTCCACACCAGCTTTATAGAAGTAAATCTGTAAAACACTATGACTGTCAGTGAAGGGGCAGCAAGCTCTGTGCAGGGCATTCTGACTGAAACACTTTGCTGCAGTATGGCAGATTTCACAGACTGAAGAGAGAAGATTTTCCTTAACTCATTCTCTTGCCTTACAGAGCACCAGTCCTATATCGGGGAGGAGCAAGATAAGGGGAACTGTAATTGCTGGCCCTTTTTTCTCTTTGATGAAAAAAAAAAAAATACAGCACATAGCATACACAATTTTCTGCCAATTACTGCTGACAGATAAAAGTATAACCACTGGAAGTTCAGCTGTGCAAGAATAGGAAATGCCTTGACATGATTGAAACTTTTTGAATAGCAGGTTTCTGGGGAAGAGATTGGATTACTGGAATTTTTAATTGATAGGCAAATCCTGCATCTCTTCAACAAAGGACTAAAACACTGTAGAAAGGGCTGTTCTCCCATTTTTTTGTTGTGCTCCACTGTTTTGCTATAAAACTGTGTTAATCATGCATATAGCAATATCAATCTATTTTTCTATTTTAATTCAAAATAAAAAAAAAACATTGATTGGTTACAGAGTACTAGCAAATCTGATACAATACAAGAATTTTGACTGCTTTCTACTACTACTTCTTGATAAGTCCTCCCTCTTCTCTCCTCCCTTCCTCCCACTCTCTCTTGATCTGAGGTAATAAATGATTGACTCTGTGAAAAATCAATCTGTCCACTGTGACAGAATAAACCTGTGCTTAAATTGGTCAGCCAAGGCTCCTCTCCGTAATGACAAACATGCTCTGATAAATGCACTGTTTATTTGCTCTTCCATCACTAAGGATAAAGGAGCTGGAGGAAGCTCATTATAGGCTGAGTTTTCTGTAAGTTTTTCCACATTCTCTAGGGAAAGAGTGAGACAAACTGACGCATTTACATGCATAAAATGCAAGCAAAAAATAAGCAGTCCAGTTTGAGAACTGACATTGAAAATTGAACAATGTAGAGGTGCAGTTCGCTGAATTATTTCCAAACTTCCAAAAAGACACATGACCGTTACAGCCTACTGGTCTTTGAAGTTTAAAGAGGCATTTCACTGGCCTTGTCTATTTAATGAAAGGTAGTGAGATCACATTAGCATTGTGTAATTCGTCTCGGTTAGCTCCCCATCATCATTTGCTATATTAGTTTATATGAGATTTGCAATTGTTTTAATTGTAGAAGGTTATGGTCTGTACTTTGGTCTTTCTGATGCAGTAGAGGGGAATAGCTCCACAAGAACTGAATGACATTTTCTTTTCCTTTACAGTTTTATTTATCATGTAATGCAACAAGGGTTTGTACAGTGAGACAATCACTTTTCCTCATCAACTCTGCAACTGTTTCATTTTAATATGCATAATAACAAGGCACAAACTACCATGTTTTTTGTTTTTTTGCCAAAGTAAAACTAGGATTATTAAATACTTACTGTATTTTGTCTGAATTTAACATACCCTATTGACCCATTTTGACAACAGAAGTTAAAAAATAGAAGTTAGAGACAAGTTAGTGAAATTAGTTGAGACTAATTTTCAGATTTTATTTTCCACCATATATAAGAGCCAGAAACTAAAGGAAATACATCCTCTTGTTAGAATAATTGCAAAACAAATTATGAGTTCAGCTCCATTATCAGGAAAATACGTAACATGCAAAAATATCTGGATAGGATTACCTTGTAACTGTCACGTAATGCAATTGCAGTTAAAAGCTTTAATGAAGATTCTAATATCCAGAAGGCAAGGCAAAAGACAATAAACAAATAGAGGCAGTGGTCAGGCAAACAGGATAGAGCAGGCAAGACAGAACCAAAACTAGAACAGACAAACCAATGGACTGGTTTGGTAATATAACTGATCGTATTACTTCGCAATGTGTGTGAGAGTCTCTTAAGTAGTGTGGTGTGATTTTCAGTGTGATTGGGAACAGGTGTGTGTGTGATTAGTCCTCAATCGAAGCTAATGTGTCTGTGTGTTCCATTAGGAGTTGTAGTTGTCGGCCATGTTTGTAGTTCATGGTGCATTCTGGAAATGGAGTTGCTAGTTTGCTGTAACATGACAGACCCCCCCACCCAGGGTGCATCTCCAAAAGTGCCAAAAAACACTCCCTACCTTGGCAGTCCTGGTTCTCTGGGCAAAATGTTCACACAGCCCCTCAGGTTCCAAGGCAGGCATTGTCCAACAAGTAGCAGGTTCCTGAAGGAGCAGGCATGAGGCTGGGGCAGGTTCACCGGGTCGCTAGGCAGCACCCAGGCAGGGGAAGCTGGGTCGTCAGCTTCAGCAGGGCGGGAAGACAAAGTCCTCCATGGAACAGGATGGCAGGGAGAAATCCTCATTGGAACAGGATGGTAGAGTGACATCCTCAGTGGAACAGGAAAGCAGGGCGTTTGTTTGTTTATTTGTTTGTGTTTTAACGCCATGCCAGCTTCTTTGGCTATTTTCATGGTGAGAAATGTCAAAGGGACTCTATATAAGGTTTTTAAATCTATTTTTCTTAAAAACTTTACAATTGCATTAGGTTTGACTTTGTTCAAAATTTCTTCCAGAGTGTTGACTGAATGAAAAGGTTTCTCAAGTGGTTAAGACCAGTACAGTCTAATAAAACAAGGATAATGGATTCTGGCAAAAGGTACACGTTGGTGAGTCTTCTCCTAATATTAAAAACTTGTGTGTTATCCTGGAGTGACCTATTCAACAGCGGGTGTAGGTGATCTGCTCCCAGCGATTTGAGAACAGAGAAACGTTTCTTTTACCAATAATAGGGCTGATTTCATGGAATTTGTTCATGGTGCATTGGTCAGTGGGAGGTATTGGACACTTTGTGAAATCTGCTGATAATGCTTCTTTTGCAGTAGTGTCTGATTCTTCATTTCCTGGGATTCCACAGTGTCCCAGTACGCAGCAGAAATCTGGGCCTCCAGATCCAGCAATTTGCAAAGAATGTTTTACAAGCATTGGGTTTTAGGGATGACATTGCTTGAAGACATGATTTTGAATCTGTAATTATCAGAAAGTTTTTCTCTTGCAATGACTTTATGAAGTCCAGTCTAAGACGATAGCATTTGCCTCTGCTGTAAAAATTGAGCTGTGGTTGGGGATGGATATTCCTTTTTTTTGGTGATTGATCATGAATGCAGATGATACATGGTCTTCAGATTTTGATCCATCTATATATATAGGGATATGTGATGGATATATTTCTCTAATGTAGAGGAGTTGTTGAAAGTCATTTGGCTTTGTTTGAGAACTTTTTGTTTCTTGTTAGGTCTGAAATTATCTTTGGTTTTTCCAGAAGTGAATCTGTTCCAATTGACTCAGATCTACTTTGAGATTTTGTATATGTGGTTTAATCCGTAATCCAAAAGGTCGGATATGTCTTGGTTTTTGTTCGTATAGGCTTGAAGAAGGGGTTGAGAAAACAGAATGGTAAACTGGGTTTTCTTTGTTGGTCTTTAGCTTTGTTGTATATTGTAGGGATAGTTTGAGGTGTCTGTTCTCCAGAGAAGGTTCATTTGCTTCCACATACAAACTTTGAGTTGGTGATGTTCTAAAGGCCCCTAAAGCCAGTCGTATGCCTTGATGATGTACTGTGTCCAAGAGTCAGAGGTACGATTTCCTGGCTGATCCAGACTCTATACATCCATAATCCAGGTGTGATCGAATTAGAGTTCTGTATAGATTCAAAAGAACTGAACTTTCTGCACCCCATTTTGTTTTGGCTAAAACCTTTAAAATGTTTATGGCTTTAAGACACTTATCTTTTAAAATGTTTATGTGAGGGATAAAACTCAGTTTACTGTCCAGAGTTATTCCAAGGAATTTGGTTTCCTTAACCACTCTGATGTGTTCACCATCCATGAATATCTCTGGATAAAGATAGAGAGATCATAGCTCGCAAAAATGCATACAAACAGTTTTGGTCTTTGAAAATTTCAATCCATTTGATACTGACCAGGATTGCATTCTGTTAATTGTCAACTCTGTTCAATGTTATACATGTATTTGCCTCTGTAGCAAATGCCAATGTCATCCACATAAAGACCGCAGTGGATATCTGGCCCAATGGCTTTTGCAATGCAAAATGGCTTTTTTGATACTAAAAAGCGTAACTGATAAAATGCTTTCTTGAGATACTCCTAGTTCTTGTTTATGCGGGTGAGATAGGGTATTACCTACTCTGACTTTAAAATGTCTGTTTGATAAAAAAAAGGTAATAAAAATGGGTAAGTGGCCTCTAAAACCAAGTTGATATTAATCATTTAAAATACCAAACTTCTCCAAGTTCAAAAAGACAGCCACTGCATGTTCTTTTCTGATAAAAGCCTCTCGTTGTCACGACTTTCCCTTTAAGCAGCTGGCTGCAGAGCATGTGAATGCACGCTGCCGAGCATGGTGCACAAGGACCTGCTTTTTCGTTGTTGACAATCGTGACATTTGGACACGTGCATTTGTATTGTTTTGTTATGTCTCCTCCCTGTTCTGTCATTGGCTATTGTTTCACGTGTGTCTGAATTGCCCTCAGCCGTCAGCCATTATGAGGCTGATTATGTTTGTATATATACTGCGCGCCTCCCAGCACACAGCACGGAATATTGGATAGATTAGATACTTCGTTTAGAGTCCTTACGATCGTCATAGTCATAGTCATAGTCCACGCTGGTTTTTCCGCTCCCAGTCTCTCGCGATTGTTTATGTTTCATGTTTTGTATCTCGACCCTGTTTTCCATGACCACAACATAGTTTCCTGCCTTGCCACGTTTATGCCTGTTTGCCGATCGCCTGACCTCTTGCATGTTTTGGATTATGTTTTTGGATCACAATTTGGATTAACCTGCCTGTGTCTCTCTTAAATAAAACTGTTCCTACTGCACTTGCATCCGTCCTATCTTCCTTATGTCACGAAACGTGACACTTGTATGTAGCTTTCAAGGCTGATGAGGTGATCGGCAGTACGTGTTCCTTTTCTCAAGCCACACTGAACTTTATTTAAGAGATATTGCGATTCTAGGTTCAATATTAGACGTTCATTAACTATTCTCTCCATGATTTTGCATAAGCAATTGTCAGGGCTATTGGGCAGAAATTGTTGGAGTCATTATGATCTCTTATTGCTTTTGGGATGGGAATGATTATTGCTTCTTTCCAAAAGAGTGGAATATTCCCAGATATCCAAGTCCAGTTAAAAAGTTTGAGTAGTAAAGACAAGACAATGTGAGGCAAATTTTCAAAAAACTGGTAATGGATATCATCTGGTCCTACTGCCATATCATGTGCTCTGTTTATGGCTTTTGTCAGTTCTTCCATTGTGAAAAGCTAATTTTAAGGTTCCTTTTTATCAGTTGGAAAATTGATACCTTTCATTTCGTCCTGTGCTAAGAAAACTTGGAAGGTATTAAGGCAATTTACAATGGAGGAAATCTTTTCAAAAATTTCCACTAGAGTATTTGTAATCTCTTGTTTTGAAATAAGAATAGTGTCTTGATATTTGATGTGCTGAATTTGAGCTCTATCATTCCTGCCCTTCATCCTGTTAATCAGATTCTAGACCTTTTTTGTTGGGGTACTTCATGTGAGACCAGATTGTCTCCAACTTTTTCTTTTAGTTTCATTTATTATTCTTCGAGCTTGTGCCCTACTTATTTTAACCTTAACAAAATTTTCGCTTGTTGGCCTTCTGAAAAATAATCTTTCAGCCTTCTTCCATTCTTTTGTAGCCATCTTGCACTTATCATCAATCCATGGCATCTGTTTGTATTTTGTGTTTGGATATGTTTTTGAAATGGTATCATTTGCTATGGAGAGAAGTGTACTGGTGAAATGCTTAATAACATCTGGATCATCCTCAGAGGCTTCATTAAACGTTTCATAGCAAAGCGTTTGAAAATGATACCAGTTAACATTTTTAAACTGCCATCTTGGTATTTTTAGAGCTTCTTCTCTTCCTTTTAGAGTTAGTATTAATGGAAAGTGGTCGCTATCACAAAGATCATGCCATACTTTCCATGAAAGGTCTAAAAATAATTCAGGTTCATAAATTGTTAGGTCAATTGTCGAGTATGTTCCATGCCCTGGGTGTAGGTAAGTGCTGGATCCATCATTTAGAAGACATGAGGCGTGATAGAATTCTTCCATCATCTTTCCTTTGGTGTCACAATAGGTATTACCCATAGAGTGTTGTGACTATTAAAGTCTCCCATGAGTATATATGGAGAAGGAAATTGGAATACTAGGCCATCCAGGTCCTTGTGTGTAACAGTAAGTCTTTGTGGAATGTATATGGACCATACTGTAATGGTTCTCTGCAGGGTTAAACGCACTGGTGCTACCTGTAAATTACTGTTCACATTGATGCGACTATGAATCACAGCGTTTCTGATTAAACTAGCTGTGGCACCAAATGTCTGTCTATTAGTAGGACCAAAAGTATTTAAAATTGTAAACCTTTTGAAAGAGAAGGTAAAATATGGTGGTACTTTTGTCTCCTGAAGACAAAGCCCAAGGGGGTTGACAACTGTAACTAAGCATTGCAACTCTGCAAAATTTGCCCCGAGTCCACGACAGTTCAATTGAATAAAAATATTTTCCATTCTCAGGTAGGAAAAATAGGAATATTTCCCCTGATCTCCATTTGGGAATGAGCTTCTACTCCGACTATCCCTTTCTTTCTTTCATTTCATTTCGTTTCATCTTTGGTTTGTTTTGTCTTTGCTATTTCGTCTTTTACTTGCGAACAACATAATCTTCTTGTATTTCTGTTTGAAGTTTGGTTTTCTGTTGAGTTTGGATTAGGCTGAGAGTTGATTGTAATAGATTCATTTTTGGTTCCTGTATTCTTGGTCCTTGCGAGAGATTTATTATTGTTAACATTTTGTGGTTTATCTTTGTGTATCCAGGTGAAGTCTGTCTGGCATTTCATGGACTTCTTATATTTCTTGACAACGGAGGCAAATGTTTTATTCAGTGTAGGAGGAGGGACAATGTCTATCATTCTCCTTGCCTCGGGGTAACTGATCTTCTTTGTGCATCTGATTCCCTTTATTTCTCTCTCCTTAATCCATGTAGGACATTCTTTTGATGCAGCCAAATGGTCTCCTGTACAATTACAGCATTTGGGTGGTTTTTGGCAGCTCTCCATGTTGTAGTCTTCTTCACCACACTTGCAACAGATGCTTTTATTTTTTTATATAATATTTTATTTAAAACTATTTGACACATGTCCATATTTTTTTACATTTAAAACATCACAGTGGGTTGGGCACAAATAAATCCACTCTGACGCTCAAATATCCGATTTAGATTCTTTCAAGGGGAAGGGGCTTATTAAAAGATGATGTATGTACCAGTTTTGATAACTTGTTCCTCTCTTTTGATTATTATCCTTTTCACATTTACTACTCCTTGGGGTTTCAGCTCACAGGTAATTTCATCTTCGTCTACATCATCCAATTCTTTACTGCGGATCACTCCTTTGCTGTAGTTTAATGTTGGATTGGGTGATGTCTTTATTTGAACTCCAACGAACAGTAAGTTCTCTGCATTTGCCTTTTTATAGCATTCCACTAGAATTTGTCCAGATCGAAACTTATTCACTTCTTTCACTGTTCCTGCTATTTCTGTGATACCCTTATGTATAGCAAATGGAGAAAGTTTATTGATTGGCATATCTGGTGATACTGCTTCGAGGATTATAAACCTTGTCCACTCTTTTCTATTTGGCATGAGTAAACATTTATTCTCTAAGATGCAGTCTGTGTCCAAGTCTAGAAACCGCTTTTTGGAAGTGTGTTTTGAAGCCATATTTTAAGTTTTTTGTTTCATCATCCTTATTCCCCACCCAGCCTGGAGCCCAAAAACAGGGATGCACAGTGCTGTGGAATTCCAGAAGATTATGCATCAGGGCTATAAGAATGATATATTCGAGCAGGTAAAGCAGATTATAACCCACTCTATCACTGAATTGACCCTTAGCCAATGCTTACTGGGGATCCTAGAAAGTTAGCAGTTGTTTAACTATCACAGAACTCTCAGAGTATGTCTTGACCAGCCGATTGATTGGAGTGGGCATTCCAACCTCCGATCTAGGTGAAGTATGAGCCAAAGTACAGTGTTGAAAAAGTGTCAGTTGCAGCCAAGCATATTTCTCCTGCACCAGGGTCTCTTCCTCCACCAACATGGGTTGCAACTTATGGCAAACAAGTTGCCCCTTTTATCGCTCTTTGCAAACAGTATTGGGATACTGAGGATCTATTTTACTCTGGATCCTTATAGGAACATATCAAGGGACATGCTGTTGTTTGTGCAGTTAGGCCCCAGTACTACTGTAGGGCCTCCCTTAGCCAAGGCCGTCCCAAGTTTTCAGTCTTCTCTGGTCAGCGAGCTGTCACAGGGCAACGAAAATTGGGTGCTTTCCCTCCAAAAGAATGTGGAAGAGTTAACATCACTAAAAGACCATCTGGCAGCATGGACGCTACTGCCAAATGTGTCTCCATGGGTTCTGTTTACCAAAGAAAATGGTTACGAGTCCAGTTCAGAGCTCAATCCCCCCGGTTCAGAGGTGTGCTCACCACAGTAGTTAGCACAGAGCAGAGCCCGACATTAGCGCAGGAAGTAAAATACCTCTTGGACAAAGGAGCCCTCGAACATGCACCCCTTTCCCTGAGGGAGGGAGGTTTTTACAGCCATAATTTCCTGATCCACAAAAAAGATGGGAGTATGTGGCCAATTCATCTGAACCGTACTCCTCGGACATACAGGTTCAAGATGCTGACCAGGACTGGTTTGTGACAATAGAGCTAAAAGATGCATATTTCCACATAGAAATATTGCCAGTCACAGGAAGTTACTGAGTTACCGTTTGAAGGCAACGGGTACCAATATCAGGTTCTTCCCTTTGGGCTAGCTTTATCCCATTGCACCTTTACGGAGTGCATGGATTCCGCTCTGGCTCACTTGTGACTCCAAGGCATCTGTGTACTAAACTACCTGGATGACTGGTCAATTATACCATGATCCAGGGAACTGGAGCTTCAACATCGAGATGTTGTTCTCACCCACATTAGGAGTTTGGGGCTCAGGTTGAACCTCAAGAAAAGTATGCTTTCTCCAGTGCAGAGGACAACTTTTCTAGGGGTTATATGGGATTCTACTATGATGAGGGCATTTCAATCCCCAACATGCGTAGGGTCAATCCTATCAACATTGAGCAAGATAAAGCTGGGTCTGGGTATCCCCTCCAGTCTCTATGACAGATTGTTGATGCTTAAGGCAGCAGCAGCCAATGTCATACCGTTGGACCTATTGCACACAAGACCATTTCAGTGGTGGCTGAAAAGTTGGGGGTTTCATCCAAGTACGAACCATCTGAGAGTAATCAGTGTCACGTGGCGATGCCTACGTGTTCTGAGAATTTGGAGATGTCCTCGGTTTCAGACTCGGTTCACACTCTAGGGACATCTACTTATTGCAAGATGGTAATGACAGATGCCTCCCTCACGGGCTGGGATGTGGGCTTAGACGGCTGTCCAGCTCATGGTCTTTGGAGCGGCCCTCATTTGGAGTGGCATATAAATCACCTAGAAATGCGGCCCGTATTACTAGCACTGAAATTCTTTCTTCCTCAATTAAGAAGTCACCATGTTTTAGTTGTGACAGGCAACACAGCAGTGGCAACTGGACTGTGGGGGCAGACATCCTGTCATGGCGGGGGTTGAGGCCCATGGGTTGAAGGCTCCATCCACAAGTGGTGGAGTCCATATGGCAGAGGTTCTGCGAAGCGGAAGTGGATGTGTTTGCCTCTGAGGAGACAACACACTGCTCGCTGTGGTTTGCCCTCACTTCTCCTGCACCACTGGGGCTGGACGCCATAGTGCACGCGTGGCCGAGGTCACATCTGTATGCTTTTCCCCCGATCTCTCTTCTCCCACAAGTTCTAGCGAGAGTTCGCCCAGACTGTTTACATCTACTGCTAGTAGCACCTTATTGGCCAGCTTGAATATGATTCTCAGAGATAATATCCCTGATAGACGGCACTCCTTGGGAGATTCCCATCCACAGGGATCTACTGTCTGAATGCGGAGGGCTGATTTATCACCCTCGGCCGGAACTACGGAAACTGTGAGTCTGGCCCCCTGAGGGGCACCAGCTCATAGATTCTGGTCTCACAGCTGAGGTTGTAGAGACCATGTTGAATGCTAGAGCACCATCCACGAGGAAATTGTATGTGCTCAAGTGGCAACTTTTTGTCTCATGGTGTGAGTTACGTCAGCTAGACCCAGTGAACTGCACATAAGGTACAGTCCTGGAGTTCTTACAAGATGTTTCTCAGCAGGGTTGGCTCCTTCTACAGTCAGGGTCTATGTGGCCGCCATTTCAGCCAGCCATACCCCTATTGATGGAGCCTCTGTGGGGCTACATCCTCTAACTTCGCGGTTTGTGCATGGTGTCAGGTGGCTGAGGCCCCTCTGCAGACCACGCATACCTTCCTGGGACCTTTCTGTGGTCCTGGAAAGTCTGTCAATGCTTACAGTGTTGTAAATTTAGCATGATATGGATGGGTTACCTGGTGAACAAAGCTGAGGATTCTTTCCACCATTGTAAGTCTGGTATCTCCATGTACTACTCATTCTCAGACTGAAGTGATGGAATAGAATGCAGCCCCTGATGAGTTGTTTCAAGTAGTTCCAATAATTACTCCGTAGACAATCTCCAGTGATTGTTAGTAACAGCAGTGATTTGAAGTGGTTGAATCATGCAATAATTGTCTGGATATGAAATGGTGTGAGAAACTGTATTCTCACAGGTACTGTATTATCTTCCTCATAATACAAAGTGAATCTGCATGATTAGGACAAAACTGCTATGTGACCTGTGAAGGTCAGCTGGTAATTGCCTGTTAGCTTCCTATTGGCTCTTGATAGTAGTAGTGGTGACAAGTTTACTGTTACTAAGAATACAGAGTTCATTTTGTTGTAATAAATCAATGATGATTCACTAGTAATTTCACTCTTGATTAGAGAACTATTAGAAAGATCAGCAATGTTATCAATTTTAAGCAAGGACCAATCATTGTTGAGACCTAATTAATTTGTCATGGACTCTTGCAATATAAATCAGTATGTAAAAAGCTACACTTCTTCAGGAGTAATGTAATTATATACTCTGTGTATGTTGAATGGAAGGGCAGAATTCAAATTGATTTCAGAAACAAAATATCCGTCCAGCCTTTTTGTCACTTTTTAAATCACTTGGTTAATGAGATGTTAAAATATTTGACCAAGTCAATAATTCAGTATCTGATTTAACTGCAGTCTTAACCTGAGCTATAGCCACTTTTAATAGTCAGTCTAGACTCAAAGCTAACACGTTTCTAGTGCTGCTAAACCTCTGTGATCTGAAATGACCATATGCTACAAGAGAGACAGCAGAGACAATGCATGCTGAATCTAAAATAACTTTTCTGCAGTACCAGCAAGACAGAAAGCTATTGCTTCCTTGGCATTAACAATGCCTTCTGTGTCCTGACAAGACCTTACTTGCACAAATTACATAATATTTGTAACCATTTCTAAACATACATACAGATAACCTTTCCTCTAAATACATACAGTACCAGTTGGTTATAAAACCGTATAAAGATAAAAAGTAGTAATAGTAGTGAATGTGTTCCTTTTTTCTAGATAAAGAGCATTTTAAAAGAGACTGTTTGAGAAATCATTATCAGATGTAACAGTTGTTCCTGTGAAAGATACAGTACTTTCTTTTTCTCAGCAAGACTGCACCAAGTAATAGAGAGTTTCCTAGTCACTAGGTACAAATCACACACTAATCCAGAGATTTGTTCTTATTTAATAAATTAAGTAGTTTCTTCTGTTATCTGTGCATTTCCCTAAAGCAGCTCAGAACTTTCACATTTATTCACCTTGGCTGATAATTTTATCTATTATGAGACAGGTTGAGCACATGGTTTAAAGCTCTCCGTCACCACTGCTGATTTCCCTTATATAGCAATCACGTTTGAGATGGTGTAGCTTTATTTGTAAAAAAAACAAAAACATTTATTTCTTTAACGATTTAAAGGTTCTGTGTAGAACTCTACAACAGTGTCTCCACATCAGAAAATCTTCCAAATTTCTAGCTTTTTTTGGGGGACACTAGAAGGGGGACACCTTCAGAAACCTATTTTTACTAAACTCAAGCTAGAATTTGTCATTTGTATCCAGAAAGATGTTATCTGTGCTAATACCAACTAACACACAACTATGCCTCAGACAGTTTTGAAACTCTTGCAGATATTTGCTCAGATTTCTCTGCTGCTTCAGAGCTTTGATTTAGACAATAAAATGCTCATTTGAAAAGGCCAAAACTAATGTTAACAAGCCTAAGGATAAACACTCTTAGGACCTAATTTAACAGTAAAGTGTTAGATTCAGCTATAATAAGTAAATACCTGTACAAAGTATATACTGGCAGTTTTGACAGATGTTGTTAGTTTGTATTGTTGCTGCATTAATGTGTTTTTTGTTGATCAGTTAACAGTGTAATTAAGGTCAAGTGGGCTCCAGATGGGCTTTTCCTGCACTAGCAACTGAGAGCTACTCCTATGGGGACTGGAATGGATTAAGATTTAGCTTTCCAAATCTCAGCAGTAGCATTGCACAGTAGTGCTGGGTGATTGCTTGCACGGCCTTGAGAACACCTCTGAATTTGGAATGATAAATAGTAAAAATATTAAGACAAGCAAGTACTTCAAGGGTAGTGATTTGGAATGGAAATATGGCCTCTACTGCGGTAGATAGAAGGACAGATGGGTTTGTGTATAGTGTCAGTGTGTTCCTGGAAGAGGAAGAAGAATGAAAGAGAAGGTGGGAGGATAAAATGAGAGAGAGAGACAGAGAGAGAGAGAGAGAGAGAGAGAGGTTGTGTGTGTGTGTGTGTGTGTGTGTGTGTGTGTGTGTGTGTGTGTGTCTGTTTGTATGTGTGCGTGTATGTCTTGTGTATCTCATTATGGACTGATGTACTTGAACTGAGTTTGATCAGTGGAAGGTACAACTATCATGCCTTAGGACTCAATAACAATAAAATGAGCAGCAATGTAAGAAGGGCTAAAGTACCATCTATCATCTGTTTAAAGAATATAAAATCGCACTCAGTAAATTAAAATGTTTTATTTTGTATTTCTTTTGTATTTCGTTCCTTTTCATTTATTCTAAATGTTAATTTCATAATTGCTTACAAAAGGATCTTAATGTCACAAAACATTTGGTGCTTTGCTGGATATTATATGTAATATTTACATGCTTAGTTATTCATTCAGATGTATTCCCATGAGGTACAACAATCATAATCAGGTGTTGGAAAATGAGGCATGGCTCATAATGAAAACTTTTGCTAATTAAATTTGGTTCTTGGAGAATAGATGTGGTAGAATATTTTGGAATAATGCAATAGGGGTTACAGAAAGAATTTTGTGTGTTAGACCAGTAAAACATTAAGTTTTAAAACTGCTTACTTTAACTCTATCCAACCTACACTTTGTTGTCAACAACTTGCCGTTTCTATTATCCTTAATGAGTTTTAACATAAAACTTAACAAGACACCTAAATTTACTACTCTGAACATCTTGTTCTCTTCTCCTATATGTTCAACTGATCTAACTTTCAAAATCAACAATGTAGCTCCTGAAGTATGTTTTCCAGTTCTTACAGTGGATGTTCATCAGATGCAGAGCCAGCTCCATTAAAATGCTCACTGATTGAGGTTATTTTTCATTCTGAATAGAAACACATTTTTGAGTGGAGTGGATTCAATGATGGCGGAATGAGTGGATGCTGAAGGAAGAGAAAAGTGACAACACAGCAGTGAATCATGTCCAAAACAGAGAAAGAGGTGGGAGAAAGGGGTGAACTTTCCTTTAATATTAAAGTAGACAAGTGTTTAGATGAAATGACATTTCAAAAGACTCCACTGGGGACCAGGAAATGCTTTGTTAATGTGTTGTTGTATGAGAGAATCAAATATGCAGTGTAGTTATTTCCCCAGACAGTGCTGACTTATACAGAGACTGCAGGGATTGCAAGGATGTCATATGGACTAAAGACAGGGTTCTTTTCTCAGGTCAAAGCAAATGGAAAGATAATGTGAAAGAAAAAAAATAGACAGAAAAGCAACAGCAGGAGATGTTTGTGGGAATTGGACCTTCCAGGGCTGGTAATCATACACTGTCATAACAAAGCAAAGCAATTCAACACAGAGTTGAGACTGGAACAAAATTGATAGGAAAATGTTTACAATATTAAAATTAAAAATGCTTGTAAATTATTACAAAATGTTTTATATGTATAAATAAAATACATTTCTTAATTGTATCACCTTGTCTTATATAAGTTCTCATGTGAATTTCTTATTCAAGCTATTTATCAATGTCCCAGAGTAACTTAATCCAAACTCTTGCAAAAATAAAATGTATAATTAATATATATATACAGTATCTCACAAAAGTGAGTACACCCCTCACATTTTTGTAAATATTTGATTATATCTTTTCATGTGACAACACTGAAGAAATGTCACTTTGCTACAATGTAAAGTAGTGAGTGTACAGCTTGTGTAACAGTGTAAATTTGCTGTCCCCTCAAAATAACTCAACACACAGCCATTAATGTCTAAACCGCTGGCAACAAAAGTGAGTACACCCCTAAGTGAAAATGTCCAAATTGGGCCCAAAGTGTCAATATTTTGTGTGGCCACCATTATTTTCCAGCACTGCCTTAACCCTCTTGGGCATGGAGTTCACCAGAGCTTCACAGGTTGCCACTGGAGTCCTCTTCCACTCCTCCATGACGACATCACGGAGCTGGTGGATGTTCGAGACCTTGTGCTCCACCACCTTCCGTTTGAGGATGCCCCACAGATGTTCAATAGGGTTTAGGTCTGGAGACATGCTTGGCCAGTCCATCACCTTCACCCTCAGGCAAAACACGTTATCATGCTGGAATACTGCCCTGCGGCCCAGTCTCCGAAGGGAGGGGATCATGCTCTGCTTCAGTATGTCACAGTACATGTTGGCATTCATGGTTCCCTCAATGAACTGTAGCTCCCCAGTGCTGGCAGCACTCATGCAGCCCCAGACCATGACACTCCCACCACCATGTATGACTGTAGGCAAGACACACTTGTCTTTGAACTCCTCACCTGGTTGCCACCGCACACGCTTGACACCATCTGAACCGAATAAGTTTATCTTGGTCTCATCAGACCACAGGACCTGGTTCCAGTAATCCATGTCCTTAGTCTGCTTGTCTTCAGCAAACTGTTTGTGGGCTTTCTTGTGCATCATCTTTAGAAGAGGCTTCCTTCTGGGACGACAGCCATGCAGACCAATTTGATGAGCGGTGTATGGTCTGAGCACTGACAGGCTGACCCCCACCCCTTCAACCTCTGCAACACTCATACGTCTATTTCCCAAAGACAACCTCTGGATATGATGCTGAGCATGTGCACTCAGCGTGCTGCAGCTCAATGTTGTGCATCATCTTTAGAATAGGCTTCCTTCTGGGACGACAGCCATGCAGACCAATTTGATGCATTGTGCAGTGTATGGTCTGAGCACTGATAGGCTGACTCCCCACCCCTTCAACCTCTGCAGCAACGTTGGCAGCACTCATACGTCTATTTCCCAAAGACGACCTCTGGATATGACTCTGAGCACGTGCACTCAACTTCTTTGGTCGACCATGGCGAGGCCTGTTCTGAGTGGAACCTGTCCTGTTAAACCGCTGTATGGTCTTGGCTACCGTGCTGCAGCTCAGTGTCAGGGTTTTGGCAATCTTCTTATTGCCTAGGCCATCTTTATGTAGAGCAACAATTCTTTTTTTCAGATCCTCAGAGAGTTCTTTGCCATGAGGTGCCATGTTGTACTTCCAGTGACCAGTATGAGGGAGTGTGAGAGTGATGACACCAAATTTAACACACCTGCTCCCCATTCACACCTGAGACCTTGTAACACTAACAAGTCACATGACACCGGGGAGGGAAAATGGCTAATTGGGCCCAATTTGAACATTTTCACTTAGGGGTGTACTCACTTTTGTTGCCAGCGGTTTAGACATTAATGGCTATGTGTTGAGTTATTTTGAGGGTACAGCAAATTTACACTGTTACACAAGCTGTACACTCACTACTTTACATTGTAGCAAAGTGTCATTTCTTCAGTGTTGTCACATGAAAAGATATAATCAAATATTTACAAAAATGTGAGGGGTGTACTCACTTTTGTGAGATACTGTATATATATATATATATATATATATATATATATATATATATATATATATATATATATATATAAATCTACAAATAGCACAAAACATGAATAGCTATTGAATCAGAATATTTTATTGAGCAATTATGACATGTAAAAAGAATTTCCTTTAGTGAGGTTTCAGATAAATGAAATACAACGGTGTGATGCAATATGGCAATACAAAATAATACATTAGAGTGCAAAAAATGTAGTAACAAAATGTAATAAATACAATACAACAATACAAACTAAATACTACGGTAATAATACAGTATAGTGCATAAATACTAAATACATTGATACTGCCAGTAATGTGAAAAATGTTCAAATGATGGAATTGGAAATTCTGATTAATTGCATAAATGCTACAGTCTATCCATAGAGAGAAAAAGTACAGTTAAATATCTGAGCAATGAGGGTTTGTGCATGCAATTACATTGGGAATGTTATTGCTATATGCAGTAAAGTGCTCATGTCTGAAGTGCCCGTGATGAGGAAAGAGAGGGTCTGAGATGTGGTTATTCACTCTGACATACCGCTTCCTGTTAGAGGAAATTGAGAAATCAGTGGTGAATATATGGAGATACACTGAGCTGCCTCAGTTTATCCGCAAGTAGTTAGAGGATGCTTGTGTTGAACGTGGAATTGACGTTCACACACAGAATGTGTTGTCAGTGTGAGAGGTGTTCACGTGCTGTAGAATGTATTGCAGAACCAAACCAGTGGCATCATCTGCAGACCTGAGTTAACCATGCTTGTTCTCATTATTTCATAACATTTATCTATTTTATTTACTAGACATGATTAAACATAATTGCCCCTATATCTGCAATTGAGCCAGTTACTCTGATTAAAATTCCTCTTTAAATGAATAAACTATTCTGTCAAGAGAGTTTCACAAGGTGACTAAGTAAGTTATTTGCTAAGTTATATATTTTGGAGGTCAGGTGGCACCGTGTCTTAGTGGTTAGCACACTTGCCTCGCACCTCCAGGGATGTGGGGCTTGAATCCTGCCTCCGCCCTGTGTGTGCAGAGCTTGCATGTTCTCCCCGTGCTTCCAGGGGTTTCCTCTGGCTTCTCCGGTTTCCTCCCTCAGTCCAAAGACATTCGTTGTAGGCCGATTAGCATTTCCAAATTGCCCGTAGTGTGTGAATGGGCATGTGACTGTGTCCTGTGATGGGTTGGCACTTGAGTTCCCTGGGATAGGCTCCAGGCTCCCCCACAACCCTGTGTAGGTAAGTGGTATGGAAAATGGATGGGATGAATATTTTGTATGTTATGCTCCAAACATCATATAGGTTATTCTGGGTATACTTATGCAGACCATCACAATGTCTATATGAAGTGCACCCATGAGCATAACCTTATGAAACATAAACCCTATGACCACTCTAGTATTGTTAGTACTATTTTTATCATGTATTTCTGAAACTTTTTTCATCCATACTGAAATGTGAAAACAATAGAAAATGGCATGCTGGGCTTGCGCACTGGATGTCTGACCCCCAACCTCTTTCACATGCTAGATTTGCTTGTATACAATACAAACCAGTCAAAAATGAAATTGAATGATTTACTACTGAAAACAGCATTGCAAAATGTTCCACTATCTTGGAATTGTGGAGAGCATGTGATGTGACAATCATACATCAGTGTGTTTTAACACCTACATTTTGCCTTATCCACACTATACAACCTTTTATTTAATTGAAATGTTTAAATAAATGTTGTAGAGGTAGGCACTTTATTAAGTACAGTTGAAGCCAAAATTTTTACATACACCTAGGCATTTGATGTTACAATACACTTCCAGTGATAAGTCAAATATGGTATCTTCTTTATTTCCATAGTAATTTCAAAATAATAAATAAGAGACTAATTTATTTCAGCTTTTTTAACAAACAGATTCTCAGTGGGTCAAATGTTTGAATACACTTTGTTAGTATTTGGTGGCATTGCCTTTTAACTGCTTGAACTTGAATCAAACACTTGGGGCAGCCTTCCATAAGCTTCTCACAATACTTTTACGGAATGTTTTGCTTGTTCCTCTGAGAGAACTGGTGTAAAGATTTTTGGGCCTCCTTGCTTAGACTTTTTTCAGACTTTTTCAGTTCAGTCCACAAATTTTCTGTGGTATTCAGGGCTTTGTGATGGTCAAATGGTCTCTAAGGCTTTCACTCCTCCAAAAGGCTGGTGATCACCTACAAACTTTAATCTGGCTTTTTTATACCACTGAGGTGAAAAATTTATTCTGCATCTCAACAACCCATTTTTGATATCCCAACAGCTTTCCAGTCCAGCACAGGGCAGCATTTACACACATTTATTCCCAGGGTCAATCTAGCATAGACAATACACCTACCTACATATTTTTGGAGCTCAGGATCGAACCCAGGACCCTGAAGCTGTAAATCGATAATGCTACCATTGTTTCTATGGTAACTGCCCATTAACTGGCACTTGTATGGCAGACACTACACATAATCTAAGGCTAATAATAAAAGATTTAAAGGACTCTGGTGAGGGAATAGCTGTTAAAACAACTGACGAACTGACAACAAAACAACAACAATAACTTACCTTTCAGATATTCCACAGCATTAAATGTAACTATAAATAGCTATGATGTGTCATTCATTAATAAGGTAAAAATTGTTATTGTTGGAACATTACAGTTAAAAGATTTTTTTTTTTTTTTGGAATAACACTTAAATACACATGACAGCAATAGGGATTACAGAATATTTTTGAATATAGCAATAGGGATTACAGAATATTTTTGAATAATGCAATAGGGATTACAGAAAGAATTTTGTGTGTTGGACCAGTAAAACATATACTCCTTTTTAATAGAAGGTAAAAATGAGAAAATTAAGTTTTAAAAATGCATAATACTATGTCAAAAAGGTATGCATTTGGAAAGAATAAATAAAGTGAATATAATGAACAATGACCTTCAATTCACACCACTAACAGAGATTTTATTAGTTTGGATTTATTTGTGATGGCTCCAGAGTAGTGGTTAGTGGCTCATAAGCAAGTAGACACTCAGGGCTTTTGCAGTTTTTCACAATTCTTTTATATAGATTATTAGGTTTACATATTTTAATTTTCTTGAGGCAATGTTCTCTGTAGCAATGTTATTTTGAAGAGGTGTGAATTGTTTGACCAGCAGGGGGCTCACACCCCTCCCATTTCACATCACCCAACTCACCAGCAGCTAAACACAGATAAAGTCAAGATACGCTACACACAGAAACCCAACAGTGTCATGACCAATCTTATAACAGACTTGGGGTGAGAAAATAATTCATTTGTTCATACTGATTGAAAATGTCAGATAAGTCGATCTAGAATGGCAGTGTACTGTGAGAAAGGGTTAACTTAAAATACTGTACAAAAATTTTAATCTTCTCTTCATACTATCTCTCAATTCAGGGGCCTCAGTTTGGTTTGTGCTAAAAGATGACAAGTCCCACATTAATGCATTACAGACATAATGTGTGAGATAAATTTTTTTATAAGCATTACTAAACTTTAAGTGTGGCAATGTCAGTTAAAATGTTTTATTTGTTAATTCACACCTGTCATTATGTGAACATTATTCAGCAGCACTAATCAGTGCATTATGGAAAAGTGCTGACATCAGTTTACACTAATGATGCTGGCTCACAGAAGGCACTTGATTAAAGATTAGTTTTACCACCTTATATAGTGGTGCTTGGAAGTTTTTTAACCCTTTAGAGTTTTCTATATATCTGCATAAATATGACCTAAAACATCACCAGATTTTCACAAATGTCCTAAAAGTAGATCAAGAGAACCTACTTGATCGTTTATTTATTGAAGAAAATTATCCAATATTACATATCTGTAAGTGGCAAAAGTATGTGAATTTTGCTTTCAGTATCTGGTGTGACCCCCTTGTGCAGCAATAACTCTCAAATCTGGATGTTGGTGGGTTTGCTCACATGAACTGCTGGCTTTAGGTCCTTCCACAACATTTCTATTGGATTAAGGTCAGGAGTTTGATTTGGCCGTTCCAAAACATTAACTTTATTCTTCTTTAACCATTCTTTGGTAGAAACGACTTGCTCAGGGTCATTATCTTGCTGACCCACTTTCTCTTGAGATTCAGTTCACGGACAGATGTCCTGACATTTTCCTTTAGAATTCGCTGGTGTACTTCAGAACTCATTGTTTCATCAATGATGGCAAGCCGTCTGACCCAGATTCAGCTAAACAGAACCAAACCATGATATTACCACCATCATGTTTCAATACAATTCTTTTGCTGGAATGCAGTATTTTCCTTTCTCCAAAAATTCTATTTTGGGCTCATCTGTCCACAAAATATTTTTTCAATAGCCTTCTGGCTTGTCCATGTGATTGGAGAGCAGTGGCTTTCACTTTGCAACCCTGCCATGCACAGCATTGTTGTTCAGTGTTCTCCTGATGGTGGACTCATAAACATTAACATTAGCTAATGTGAGAGAGGCATTTATTTGCATAGAAGTTACCCTGGATTCCTTTGTGACCTTGTGGACTATTCCTATCTTGGAGTGATCTTTGTTGATTGACCACTCCTGGGGAAGGGAACAATGGTCTTGAATTTCCTCCATTTGAAGACAATCTGTCTATCTGTGGATTGGTGGAGTCCAAACTCTTTAGAGATTGTTTTGTCATCTTTTACAGCCTGATGAGCATCAACAAATTAGGTCCTCAGATACACTTCCCAGAGATGGAAACTTGAGTCTGTGACTTTAAAAAAAAAAAGACTTGACTTGACTTGGACTCGTGAATAACTGACTCGAGACTTTCCTTGGACTTGAAGACAGACTCATGAAAAACACAAGTCATTTTGGTTTGGCATTACCGATTACATTCTCTCTTTACTAACCCACATGACAGCATCAAACACCACATTTTTCTATTCATTCCTCATTCATTCATTCCTTATCAGTATGTGCAGCAGCAACAAATATCACGACAATTCATCTCTAAACACACCGCAGCATTATACACACACATGATGCATCTGAAGGGTGTGTTCATCACCCATTGGAAAAGTGCTGTTATATAAATGAACAACAAACTATAACAGTAGAGCCAAGTCTTACCTTGTGATAATCTTCGTGTCATTTAATTTGAAATTCAATCAATTAAACCAAAGGGAAACTGCGGTGTTACACAGCTGTCAGTGGCTTGCTTCCTGTCCATTTTCAAGAAATTTCCATGTCCTTTTCATGTTTCCCCCCCAAGTATTAGCTATGGGTTTAGAATTATTTCATAATTGCAAATAAATAGATTACAATCCACAAATAGATGTAGTGAGATTCACAAAAGTGAATTAAATTCACAAATAAATAAAATCAGATTTGCAAAATAATTTTTTTTTTTACAAATATGTTTTTATGTCACAAACACAACTCTGCCTGGCATTCATTTGTGGATAGTGTCCTGTGCATTTGTGGATTTTGAAACATTTCTAGCGTCCAGAGTGCACACAAATCCACAAATAGGTGGACTCCGCCCACCATCTACTCAAGGCAAACGGATAACAGCCACAGTGCACTGACCAATCATAGCACGTTCTCACTCTAACCAATCATGTTTTGTTTTACAGTCATACTGCACTGAACTCATATATATCAGCATCAATGTAACAACATTAACAGAAAACCAGCATGGTTATGGGTCATAAGTGCACTGTTATTATTGATCAGTGGATTAGTAACTGATCTTCTTGTACATGTTGTTACAATGACACAGTTAGGTTAGAACCACTCTAGGAAATGGTTAGAACGTGCTACGATTGATCAGTGCACTGTGGCTGTTATCCGATTGACTTGAGTAGATGGTTCATGGAGTCCGCCTATTTGTGGATTTGTGCACTCTTGACGTTAGAAATGTTTCTGAGATTCTACCGGAAATGCATAAGCAGCGTTCGTGCATAGAGTCTATCGCATCTGTACATGGGGGTTTGTTACCACCGGCGCTCACTGGAAGACTACAGCAACTCAAATAGCTCAAAATACACAGCACGTTGGCATTTTGCACTAAATGACAAAAAAGTAATATCTTTGCTGAATTTTCTATGAATGTTCTGTTGTCTTGTACTTATAGGGAGAACTTTTGAATCAAATGTAATAATTTGAAAGTAATAGCTTTTTGATTAATTATTTAATTTTGAATCATTGATTTAAGTAAAACGTTGTGTGCTTTATTAGACAATTTTGAATGAATCAACAAGACATTCTGTAAAAGTAATCAGTTTTAATGTTTAAAAATTGATTTCGCCTCATACACTGTTAATTACAATAACTAGCTGAAAAAAATATTGCTAAAAATAGAGCAAAGACTTGAGACTCGATTTGGACTCCGCCTGAGAGACTTAAGACTTGACTTGGACTTGGACCTCAGGGACTTCTGAACATGTCTGACGCTTCCACAAACGTGTTATGAATATCAGACTTTGATAGGTCCGTGTTCTTTAAATAAATCAGGGCACTCACTCACACCTGATTGAAAACACCTGACTCTAATTTCACCTTCAAAACTGCTAATCCTAGATGTTCACATGCCTTGGTCACTCACAGATATGTAATATTGGATCATTTTCCTTAATAAATAAATGATCAAGTACAATGTTTTTGTCTCATTTGTTTAATTGGGTTCTCTTTATCTACTTTTAGGACTTGTATGAAAATCGGATGATGTTTTAGATCATATTTATGCAGAAATATAGAAGGGTTCAGAAACTTTCAAGCACCACTGTATTTATTGCTTACTGTTGAATCTGGTGACATTGGCTCTAGCCGTAACACCTTTATTGACAAGATTCCTTACTTTTTTTCATTCTGTACCTTTTTTTAGTATTCTATACCACCGGTGATTTTCCTCCTCATGCCTCAAGTTCTAATGCTTCAAGAATGACACTCAGCCCACACACAAACACACTGTCCACATTTACATAATAGCCACAGTGTACAGGAAAATTCATACATCTCCTCTATTTGACATTTCTGCGTATCATCTCTTAGGCTGCAAGAAAACTGGAAGCCATAAGAATTTGAATACATTTGCAGCAGAAAATGTGTTGTTTCATTTGAGACTAAATCATCCTGAGAGGATTTATACCAGTGCTTGCATTTCAGTACCACTATTTTTATCATTATGATAAGCTAACAAGATTGAGCTAGTCATTACTGTCTCTTTTCAGAGAAATCTGGCCAATCAGATAAGGAATGCTCTATTGATGATTTTCCAAATTCTATATTACTATTTAGATCATGTTCATTTAAGTGCCATTCTCAGTTCCTAACCGAAGATGAAACATTTTCCCAGGGCTATATATGTTGCTCAGGACAAATTGCATCCCAGGAAATAATAATGCCCCTTAAAGTTGAAAGAAAATGTTTTAGGTGAGGGCTGACATTTGGTGCTCTTGAATCTTCTTGTCAATCTAAATAAAATATGATTTGTTAGGGAAGTCAACAAGTGCAGCAATTATTATGCGCAGTTTATCATTTCTCATATGACAGTTTATTATATGTATTTATAAGAGTCCAGCAGGGCAACATTTGATATTAATCTGTCTATACGCTGCCTAGTCTAATAGATTTGCACATAATTGTAAATGTCACCCTTCTTGAGCTGCCTGTAAACTATGCATATGGGGCATTTTACAGCCTATCAGTGGACTTCTCATCCTGTCAATCTTGTACTTACACTGGATGGATTCTTGAGTGGTGCATAATGGCTGCTACTATTTCCTTTTCTGTAAGTCAGACATGTGGAGCAGTCGGGTCAATACAGTACACATGAGCTTTTATTGTGTGAATCACTTCTGGTTGTGTCCTTAATGCAGCAGGACTGCCAATGCTTTGAGCAGGAAAATCTGTGTGGTTCAAACCTGCTTAGAGGTTCAACTTCTGCTTAGAGTATGAATACATTCAAGATTGCACTTCCCAAACATTTTATGCCCAAGTCTTACCTGGATCTAACCTGGACACTGTAAAGTTGTACCTATGAACAGCTGATGTATTAATAAATACATACCCATACTGAATACCTTTCAACACATTTACTGTTTGATTTTATATTATAGAATTGTGGAAGTGTAATGATTTACGATCCAACTGTCCGGTGTCACCTAGAAGAGTTTCACTTTTGAGTCTGGCTCCTCTCAATGTTTCTTCCTCATGTCATCTTAGGGAGTTCTTCCTTGCCACTGTAGCCTCTGGCTTCCTCACAGGGGATCTATATAAAAATCTACATCTGGGTTTTTGTAAAACTGTGTTGCAACAATGTGAATTGTTAAAAGTGCTATACAAATAAAATGGAATTGAACTGAATTGAAATGCTATATACCTATCTCACAAGTAATCACCATGTGGCCCTTTTTTTTTATCTTTTGTTGTTTATTTAAAGTAATTGAAATGCTCCATGGAGATTGTGGGGTTGGTTTAGCATGGGTTGTAGGGGGTTTAAAGCTGAGCAGGAAGCAGCAAGCAAGCTGAAAAGTTGCAGTGTTTTTTGTTTTGAAAAATACTGTTACTGACTGATTACTTTGATAAAGAAACAATACCTGTGTCACAAAAAAACACTCATGCACTATTACTCTGGACCTGCTGTGCTCTCTGAGCAACGTACTGCCAAGATACACTCTTCTTTAGCTGACCACAGTTTCTGAATCGCCCTAATTAGGTGTGAATGATGGAGAGAAATGCAATTTATCCTGGAACATCTGGCATCTCTGTGCTGTAGCATTCAGTATGATAAAACTTAGGCTTTTTGTGTACAGTGTGAGAAATAAGTATTGAACGTATCAACATTTTTTTCAGTAAATATATTTCCAATGAGGTTGTTCAAATGAAATTCTCACCAGACATCAGTATTAACTCAAGAAATCCACACATATAAAGAATTCACAACATTAAAGTCCATAAATAAAGTTAAGTGTAATAAAGTGGAATGACACAGGTATTGAACACGCTAAGAAAAAGCAGTTCTCCGAGGCAAGATAAGGCAAGGAACCAGCTAAAATCCATAAGTAGTTAGAAAGTAATTATACCTCATATCTGTGCAAATTAATATCAGCTGGTTTTAGATGGATAAAAGCAAAGACCTTCACAACCTTATTGGTGCGAAAAATATTGATGGAAACAAATATGTTACAAATGTATTTCAAAACTTCTGAATCCTCCAGAAAGCACCATTGGGGCCATTATCCGCAAGTGGAAGCAACATCACTTCATCATCAACCAGCCACGCACAGGAACTCCTCGCAAGATTTCTGACCAGGGAGTCAGAAGAATAGTCAGAAGAGTAGCCCAAGATCCAAGGACCACTCGGAAAGAGCTCCAGAAACACTTGGAGGCAGCAGGCACCATTGTCACAGAGAAAACAATAGGCAATGCACTCCACCACTATGGCCCCTATGCACGCTCACTGCACAAGACTCCATTAATAAAGAAAAGTCATGTCGAAGCTCATTTAAAGTTTGCTACAACTCATTTGGACGAGCCTATGAAATACTGGGAGAGCGTGGTCTGGTCAGATGAGAGCAAAATTGAACTTTTTGGCTGTCATACTACACACCATGTTTGGAGAAGAAATGGCACTGCACATCACCCTTAAAACACTATACCAACAGTGAAGTTTGGAGGTGGAAGCATCATGGTGTGGGGCTGTTTTTCATCACATGGCAGACTTCATATAATTAAAGGAACAATGAATGGAGCCCTTTATCAGGAGATTCTTGAGAAGAATCTGCTGCCATCCACCAGGATGATGATGAGACATGGGTGGACATTCCAGCAGGACAACGATCCAAAGCATACAGCAAAGGAAACTCTCAATTGGTTTCAGAGAAAAAAAAATCAAGGTGTTAGAATGGCCCAGTCAATCACCTGACTTGAATCCAATTGAACAAGATTTAAAGACAATATGTATAGAAAAATGGGCCAAAATCACACCTGAATACTGCGGCCAATTAATTTCTTCATACAGAAAGCATCTTGAAGCTATCATTACAAACGAAGACTTCTCCACTAAGTATTAAATAAATTTCCTGTGCCATTCCACTTTATTACACATAACTTCATTTATGGACTTTAATGTTGTGAATTCTTTATCTTTCTGGATTTCTTGAGTAATTACTGATGTCTGGTGAAAATTTAATATGAATAGCCTCATTTGAAATATATTTACTGAAAAAAATGTTGATGTGTTCAATACTTATTTCCCCCATTGTATGTGCCTAAATCTTAACAAAAATTCACATTTCACACATTTTTACTCTTGCATTTTTTCAATCAGATGTGTTTTTCACTGTGATAGGCACAGATTTTCCGTGAATTATTGTCATGCGATTCATTTTGGCAGACTTGAATTCTCTAATTCATCTTAATTTCCATTTGGCACTGCCATTTGGATGAGGCTCTTTGTCTTTGAACCAGGAATTAGTGTGCGAACAGCATTTTCACAGATTTACAGATAGTAAGACTTTCACACTGAGAATTAGTGTGAAAGCCTGGCTTTTCCCAGAAACAGGTCTATTATCACATATTATCTGCCTGTAGTTTATCCAGGGAAGGGCATTACATCCATAATGGTGGGATTTTGACACACCTTAATACACCACCTGTCCGTTAGAAGTCACAGTCTCAAAGCATACTAATTAAAATGCATAATAAACCAGGTCACATTCACCTCATTTAACCATAGTCTGTTTGTATCTCCTACAAATGTCATCCATGGAGTAAGGTTTCATACAATGTAATGTCTGAGCATTAATAGAACTCTAGAGCTAACTCTGATTAAACATAACACCTTATGAATAACTTTTAAGCCAGATAAAGTCTTTAAAGATGATTATACATCAAATCTACTTATTATTAAATTCTATTCTGTTAGCTTTGAGTCTGATATTTTAGGAGTCACAAATCTTCCACCAAAGCTGTACAGTAGTCAAAATTTTCTTCCATTTTCATATTCAGAAAGAGGTGGGGAAATTTCATTGAGTCTATTGCATCACCATGTCTATGCCATGTGCCATGTGTATTAGTTATGCTAGTGTATTAGTAATACTATAACATATTTAGAACAATCATAAATTACTTTCAGACATTTAATCAGCCCTTGTTTATTTTAACTTACCACACATTTAAAAAATCATACACAAAGCAGACAAACTGATTTCTCTCTTTCCATTTGCACGACACATTTAATTACAGAAGAAAATCTCCATTTCTTGTATTTTACATACAATAGACTAACACTAGCTCTTGTTGGAAACTTACTGGAACACTGCAACTAAGGTTTCACAGAGACAGCAGTGTCATTGTGCTTCTCAAACCTGTGCTCTGGAAAGAGATATTTCAGCATCTCAATCCAGCATTTATTGTAAATTGTACTGTAAGCATATTGTTAAGTGATTTGGCATCTATCAAAAGCCCTAAAATGTAAGACTTTGTGGTGCTTTATTAAAACTAACATTTTGTATGGTTGCCATATTTTACTAATTATACACAAACATTGTTATGCACAGACCACTTTACAAACTAAAACCACATATTATACAGTGAACCATATGGACCATAGGTTTTAGATACCATCCAGTACACATCAACTCATAGCAATTCATCAGATCAGTCAACATTAAAATCAGTATGTAACATTTCAATGTCACTTTTATGAATTGGAAGAAATGCCATTAACTTCATTAAATCCCATGCTGGCTTCATGATACTCAGTAAAAATTAGGAAATCATTGTGAGGTATAAAATGGTGACATTTGCACAATGGAACTGTACAAGACATATACAAGACATAAACTCTACTGATGCAAGACAAGGCAACATAAGAGAATATTTACTGTGTTTTCAGTTTGATTGATTTACTAGCAACAGCGTCTGCTAAATGGGCTGTTGAGGAAAAAAATAGTCCTCACCATCAATAATACTTTTTTTAAGCTGCTGAAGATCCTTGATTCGTTTCCCCTTTTTGCTTTAAGTTTGAACATAGGGGCTACAATGTAGTTCAAATGTTTTTTACTCACTTTCATCCAAGATTACAGCCATTTTTAACAGCCTGTTGACTTCCTTTTGAGAAATATTGCACCTTTATAAATAAATTGTTTAAAAATAAATTCAAACGAAAAAAAAAGAAAATCAGGAAAAAAGAAAAAAAAAAACACCACAGAAATTCTGACTAAGAGCTTTTCTAGAGCCCATATTTCTGAAGCAATTCTGACTGCCACTGGCGCTTCCGTTCTGGGAATGCCTGAGGAATCCTGATCTTGCGGAAATCCCGAATACACTGCTTCATATCCTCTTGAGCGTTGGGTCTTTCCAGAGTCTTTCGGCGCACGAGTCCACCCTCACGCAGCCCCCCACCACTGGTCAACGACTGGAAGAGCTCGCTGTTGCGCCTTTTATCTGGAAGCTCCATCCACTGCACGGAGGCACCCTTCTTGGGCGGCCTGCCGAGGGTGAGGGTACTGGGGGGACGAGATACTGAATGCAGAGCTCCACAGGGTGCTAGGGAGCCTCCAACTACCTCCTCACGAGGCACCAAGATAGATCCTCCATCCTGGGGTGATGTGGCCTCTGAGTGGGTCTCTGAGCTGGAGGTGGACAATTCGTTCAAGGAAGCTCCACTTTCACTGCCCTTGTCTGCCAGCTTCTCAGGCTTGGGTTCCTCACACTCTGTCCTCGGCGACACGGTCCTGCAGGCGGGCCCTACCATACAAACATGAACATCACAGAGAAGATACATATTTAACAATCACTTAACCCAAGACACACATATAAACAATATATACAGGGTTATTGTAGGTCCAGTCATGAGGAATGATGTTTAAAGCCACGGTACTGCACTCTGTTGTGTTTTTTTACTCTCTTAACACATCAGTTCCTCATCTAATTACCATACCCCTCACAGGATCAATCATGCAGGGATAAAAACACCATTATGAAGCTATGAATCACATCTTGTCAGCTGCATTGCTGAGATACACTGACTGAACAGACTGACCGATAAATTAGTTCTGGGGAAAACCTTAATTGCTGCAAGTTCTTATAAAAATGCTGTATGGGGAAACGGAAGTGTGAGAATGGATTATACAAATCACAAAACGTAAGTAAGGCACACATTTCCAAAGATGATGGTATTATTTTTACAGGCTCAAACCAAACATTTGATATAAAAAATATATTTATAATCTCTTTTTATTGTTACTCCATTATACTGCACTGATAGGTCTATAACCAAAGGGTTTTTGGTAGAAGCGTATAACCTCATTGAGCCTTTGAATGCCATATGCAGGTGCTAATTGGTGATTAGAGGCTGATATCAAGGCACCAGGGAAGCAGGGAGCCACTCTCCCCAGGCTAATTATACCTGGAGGCATGTCTGTAAATACACACAAACACACACACACACACACACACAAATACACACACAAACCACGTGACCTACCTTGGCTATCTTCATTTTACAAGGCTGTCATTATAACAATCCCAATTCCTAAAATTTCCTTCAAGAAAACAAATGTTTTGGTATCCAAAGATTGTAGTTTCCTATTGGTGCACTGTCTTACAATGACACAGGGGTCTGTTCATGATCAATAGATGTATGACTTTCTCAGCATCAATTTACACATACATCACATATATCTTAATCTGCAGTGATACTTATCTGAATTCCAGGAACAGGACATTTTGTTTAGTTAAAGGAGTGCAGCCCATTCATCAGTTTAACTTTGTTATCATTCTAAACCTTGACAAGTTTCTAGATAAAAACATAAAAAAAAAAACATTATTGGAAAAAAAAAATATCCAGTATAAAAGACACAGCATGAAGACACCACACACATTATATTATTGAATACCATTATATAACACACACACACACACAGAGAGAGAGAGAGAGAGAGAGACAGACAGACAGACAGACAGACAGATTGTTTTAATAATCTCTGCACATGTCTAAAACACCTTTCCAATAAGATGATATATAACTTATTATTTGCTGGTGTATTCTGCCTTTCATTTGGCCTTTTTGAACATCACATCTTTATATTTCAGAGCTTAGTTGTACCACTGTGCTGCAGTTATTTAAAAAAATCCAAAATAATCATAAAACCAACCAACGAAATGGGGCTATAACATTATGGTCACTCTGCCAAGTGATGTTAGATACAGTAGCTGGCTCATTTGTAGGCTAGTATTCCATGAAAAATATAATTCTGTCATAAATGCTTTTGTCTAAGCTGTGATCTTAAAACTGAGTTACTTGCTTCACACTGCTCCACCTTATTTCCTTTCCCCTTGTCTACCAAGCAGTGACAGTAATATTTAAAGTTGGGTTTCCAGAGCAGCAGGAGGCGATAGTAACCCGGGTGTATCACTGCCACACTCCTCACTCTGGGTCTGCAACACAGGGTATTCTAGCATGAACATGGTGAATACATTAGTCAACTGATATGTTGTTGGTCCCAAGTGTTCTTTCAGGTTGCGATCTATGCCTGGCCACCACACCACATGCCAATAACACTGAGTTTGACAATATCAAGGCAGGCATCGTGTACAATGACCATCATATGCCCCCCGAGCCTTGAGGACATGATGGCTTGAGGTCACAGGAGGCACAATTTTCAGCCCATGTTGTAGCTGGGACTACTCCAACAGCAATTGCTGCATCACAGGCAAAATTTGTCAGTCTGGGTGGAAGTAGGTTAGCATTGGTGAGGAACTGCGGAGTCTTTTCAGAGTGTCATACACTGTACACTGTCTGAATACTGGAAGTCCAGTCCCATGCTGTGTCCTGTTTAAGTATCTGATGAAGTGCCACTGTGATGAAGGAATAGTCAAGGAAGAATTGTATGTAATATACCATCCAGCCAACTGTACTGCTGAGGTAGGTATGGGCATGTTCACAATGGCATCTATATTTGACTGGAGTGGGCCTGTTGATGACACATGAAAATGTATAAAGTATATTGCTAATGTTGAGAAAATACACTTATCTGTGTTCAGTGTCAGATTGAGCCTTTCCAGTGCAGCAAGCACCGGTTTCAGGCATTTATAATGAGTCTATATATACAGTAATTATTATATACTGTACACAGATCAAGAGGATAGTCATAGATTGTGTGACCAAAAGGGCCAAGTTCAAGCCACCATTCTGTCCTACAATGGAATATTTTGTGATGAGAAAGCAAAACATTTGTTTTTAAATTTTCACAAATCCATCAGGGAACCAAAAAAAAAAAACTATGTCAAAGTAAACCTTATTGTCATGATATACTGACCAAACATCTTCTATTGGACCACCCCATTGGAACACCATCATACTGTACTGGAACAACTTGGCAAAAAAAAAAAAGTCATGTCAGATGCAGGAAGAGCATGCTAATTTCTGAAAATAGTGCAACCAGTTTTATTGGAACATTCTATGAAAAATCCATAAATCTATAAGAATGATGTAATAAGTAAAACCCATGTAAAAGCTCATGTATACACATGTAATAAATAAAATAGCTGTCCAGCCAAAACATGTATCCATTTTAGGAAGTTATAAAGTCAGTGATACAACCCACATATACTTCACCCCTAACCAAAAAGAAATTGTACTGGCAATCTGTTGTCATGTAAATGATCAGGACATAAAATTCTACTCTTTCTGACTGCCTTTATCTTTAACCCTTGTGTGGTCATCATTATTAGTAAAAGAAAAACATTTTTTGAACACCCATGCTAAACCCCATCCTACATCAATTTGACCTGAGAGTAATTCATGGTTGAAAAGAGTACTTGAAAACAGACAGGTCATATTAAATATGAAATTAAACTGATTTAAAATGAGTTCATGTCAGAGATACAAGGTAAGGCACTTGTGACCTCGTATATCCATAGAAGAAAACAAGTCCCAAGGTCCTGAACATCTGCATACATGGTGAGAAGGATTTGGGAGAAGACTTGAGAGCAAAAAGTGAGGGCCACACAAGGGTTGATCAGATGCTTCCAATGTGAAATTTTGCCATACGCTATCATCTGTTGAGTTCCCCATTAGCAAACATAGGGTGAGTTTGGACTTTAAACCTCAGAGGTACCATAACAGATAATTCCTCTTAGCTTTACTGTCTCGCCATAGCATAGGTATCCATGCCTCAGGAGCTGTTGATCAGCTGTAACACACATATGCATATGGACACATACACACACTACATTTATCTCTGAGTGCTGTGCAATGCACTTTCATCTGAAGGAACATAGTCACACCAAGGGACAGAGAGGTCATGTGCAGCTGGAAATCTATTCCATCTGGCATATGAGCGTACACAAATGTAGAGATAGCCAAGCATACAAAATTACTAATATACATGCATTCACATGTACACACCACACTCTAGAGACTTGTTTATCTGGCAGGGACTTTCTGCGAAATATCAAAGCAATTTCTAGAGCTTTCCAGTCTAGTATTTATTTACCACATGGAAATTTCTAAAGATTATGAAGTAAACTTTTGTCTGGACACTAAATGAATATTGATTTAGTTTCTCATTTTCTTATTATCGAGCACAGTGTACTTTGTTTTTTGTGGGATTTGGTTCTGTCTTGTCAAGGATAAACCAGGATAAATGCAATTTCACGTTATTCCACATGTGATCACATATCATTCACACTTATACATTTACAGACTCAATTTAAATGTGTTTCTAGACAAAAGACCTAAATCTTACATTTATACAGCATGCTATGGTAATCATCTTTTGGCACATGCTAAACTATGTTTAAATTTCTTGTTTTGGATTATGGCTGACACTTTCTTAAACCAGCTTTGGCTGTTGTCTCCCAATATTCTCCCAACTTTGTTTTTGCCAATTCCTATGCTCTAGATGAGTTGAGGGGGTGAGGGCTAACATGAGCTTCCTTTGACACCACCTCAGCTTTCTAAACTGCTGCTCATGTAACATCACAGGGTGACAGAACACATCTGGAGGAGAATGTTAACTTTTCTGTATACATAAACTCACAGATGCTGTGATTGGCCAGAGTCACTCTGCTCAATAGAGTGACCATTTTTTCTATTTCTATTTTGTTTGAGTGATTACCTCTATGTATTGGCATTGCAAATCCAGTATTTTTTACTTGGTTTAACTACAACAGTCATCTTTGTGTCGTGGCACACAACAAATTTGGTTACAGCTGTTCATGGAAACACGGTTACAGTTGACTACAGCTCAGAAGTCACTTACTGCTTTTATCACAGGAGAACCAACACCACAGCTCTGTTCATGACACGCTTCATTTGTAAAACACCCAAATGAACACTGTACTTCCATATTTGAATAAAATCTTATCACACATACCAACTGTACATTTCACACATACCAACATGATAGATCAGGCTGGTTCTTCAAATCTGGTCCTCTAGGTCCACTGTCCTGCAGAGTTTACCCTAAAACTCACGATTTTTACAGCAGAATGCTACTATAGGGACTTATTTCTGTGAAAATTTCAGGTTCATATCTGTTCCCCCACCAGAGATATTCAACTCAAAAGTGAGGGGAATTTAAAAAAATTGCACTTTCTTGTCCCTTTAAAATATATATATATATATATATATATATATATATATATATATATATATATATATATATATATATATATATATATATAGGTACCTACTAAAAAAATTAAGACTGAAACTCAAACCCTTTCATTTGGGGTTGAGGATTACATTTGGACTTAAGTTCTAAGTCTAAGGAACAAGAATGTACAAAATGTTTATATATGAACATGTAAATTGTAATGTGCTCTAGAGATCAGTTCTCATTCCAAGGAGCTAGGACCACCCTGAGCCAAGATATTGAGATTTACATAAACAGCAGTATAATTAAAATTTGTTGACTGAAAGATGGCCAGTGTAGTTAAACCAATTTTTTTTTAAATGGCGACTTTTCAATGCCAATACATAAATGTAATAACTTTTTTTTTTTAAAGGAAAATTAAAAACAGTCAAGCAACTTGCATTGCACCACTTGAAATGGAATGACCCCAAATGAAACAACGCAGAGTCAACATTGAGACTGAAACCCATCTAATACTTTGTGAGGCCAAACCTTAAGTTTAGTTTCATATATGCCAGAACAAATTAGCAAATTCTCTTGAAAATTACCTAGAGTCCTGCAAAATCATTTTGGTCAGTAGGTTTAGGCATGTAATTGGGTTACCAGTAGAAGACAATATGAACGTAATTTTTACAAACTTGGTCGAAACTGGACTCCTACAGCCCTATTTGTTAATATCAAATGCAGAACATGAAAAAAACCTTCTAATCAACTAACAGACTGATAATGACTGATAAAAATGGTAATCATCAGCACAGCTGTCAGAAATGTGTTTGCAGGCAGGCACAAAATAAGCGCCTAGCTAATCTCTGTGAGAAGTCCAATTAGCCTTGACAGAGGTGCTATTTAGAACACTTTCCAAAATAAAAATCCTGAGAGAAGCTGCTAGCTTTTTGGCCTGCTGTGACTGGATCAGTCTACTGACAGCATGACAATAGAGGCCTTGGTTATTAATATTTTCATGCTAGAAACAAGGAAACAATCTAATAATGTAATCATTGTCTAGTGTAAATGAACTCAATGCACTGTTCTGAATCTGAGCAGAAACTGACTACTGAAATATCTAGCACAATAGTGAGGGCCAGAAAGCTTTCACAGTTTGTCTAAGTGAGATCACAAGAAGAAGTGAAAACCCAGAATGTCATTTCATCTGAATGCTAAGCTGCTCATCATTTTCACCACTTCTAGTCTGGAACCAAAAACGTCCTAAATTACTACATATGGGGATTAGAGGTACGTGAAATGACATACCGACCTATAATGCAGAGAACATTCCTGCCGAAACCTTGGAGGAAAAAACAAAAGAGGATTGAAGAAGGGAAAACTGAGAAAAAAAAAATCAGAGAGATTTCAATAAAGCAGTAATGTCTCTGGGTGAAACATGAATTCAAGATTGCACGAACGGCAACTACCAGATAAATGCAAATCTATAAAGATGCTGATCTCAGTGGCAGTGATTTGCTTGAACAACAATGAAAGTAGATTTTAAATTTTAAATCTTAGATGGAGCTAATATGAGACCATACACTTGCAAATAGTTTTTTTTATATACTGAGATAAATGTAGAACAATCCATGCTGAAGTGTCTAGAAATGTCTCCAAGTAGATTGGAGGGATATTTATCACCTCATGAACCTTTCAATAACAGTTGAAAAGACACTCCACAAAAGCCTTTAACCAGCTATACATGTACACATATACACAAGTGCCTATTTGGTACATTGTTTTATCTATTACATCACTGTTTTATGTATTAAATCATTGTATTATATATAACTTTTCTGGCATAGCTAATAGTGTAATGCAGGCCGATCACCTGTGCTTAGGAGCAGCAGATGTCCTTAACAGAATAATTCTCTCAGAGGGCCAAAACGGTGTCCTATAAATAGTGTGCAGCAAAACCGTGTAAACATAATGTGTTCTCTCATGCTTTCACAGTAATCAAACCCATAGAAAGCTCCATCTGTGGCCATATTCACGCCTGGGATAAACTAGGAAACGCTGTCCTTTAACAACTCTCATTTCCTCTTCTGAACTGCTAAATATCATTTACATCTACTGATCCTTTTATATTAAGACAGATACTGATTGAGCACTCACATTCTCTCTTTTAAAGCCTTAATGCAACACTCAATTATGCTGTCTTTTTTCAGCTCAGCTGTGGTGAACTGCTTAATGCATTGGCACCTGGAAATCTGGACGAAATTCAACCCACCATAAAATATTTGGCGCATAAACATTATGCTAAATAGATGCAATGAAAACATCTGTAAATTTGAGAAATCCTCTGTTGTAGACTTCAACATAGAACTTTTATCAATTCCTTCCAAGGAGAAATTAATACAAATGAAAAATGCTAAGTGTGGAACTGAGGAGTGAAGGAACTAGGACTATAACCCTGAACAGGAAGGAAGAGTAGAAGGAATAGGGACCATGAAACCTATTAGCCATGACTCAGAATCATAGTATAACCACTTATAAGCTATTAATCAGAGAACTGCTTAAAGTGATTTATTGAATAGACAATAAGTAAGTTCAAAATATGACCACCGCCCAGACAGAGTATTAACCTAAAATAATTCATTCTCCTGGCTCCATGTGACTTTTATTGGATTAGGCTTAGTGGTTAGCACGTTCACCTCACACCTCCAGGGTTGGGGGGTTGATTCCCGCCACTGCCCTGTGTGTGTGGAGTTTGCATGTTCTCCTTGTGCTGCGGGGAATTCCTCCGGGTACTCCGGTTTCCTTCCCCTGTCCAAAGACATGCATGGTAGGCTGATTGGCATGTCCAAAGTGTCCGTAGTGTATGAATGGTTGTGTAACTGTGTATGTGATTGTGTCCTGCGTCCAGGGTTTACCCCACCTTGTGCCCCACGCTCCCTGGGATAGGCTCCAGGTATCCCGCGACCCTGTAGGATAAGCGGTATAGAAAATGGATGGATGGATAACCAAATTATTTTTTTCTTTTCTTGTCATTTTTTAATTTTATTTTGTTTTACAAACATCAAATAAGTATACAATGAAGTCTAAAGTATACTTCTAGTCAAAGGTTTTTGAACACCCAGTGTTCCTTATGTTTTGATGTTTTGGATCTAATGTGAGATACAGAGTTTGCATAACAAATTCCCCCAAAAGGGCAATTTTCCCAATCAAATAAATGTCTGCAGAAATGTATTCATACCTTACAAGGAATTTAGACAAAAATTGCAGTACGGGCTTTGGAATATAGTCATTGTATATCTCTTTTTGTAATTCATTAACAGAGGAGCTAAGCATTTGGATGTCTGTTTGAGGTTGGTCCAAATCTTTTCCCATGCAGGCTAGAAAGAGATACCCTTACCTATACCGATACCAATTCTCTCTTCTAGACAGCAAGGATTCATAAAGGCTTCTTAGAGTATACAAAAGGTCTTGTGGCTTATGAATGTGACAACGAGTACCAAAGTATGCCATAAGTCTATATAGCAGATACAAAATATAAGAAGAACCTGAGAGAGAAAATTTCTTTTATATATCTTGGAATGTACAAAGAACAAAAAACTGTGCCCATGTTGAGCAAACATTACATCACAAACCTTGAATGTACCAACCCTGCCTCTATATTTCTCCAAGCTACAGTTGAATTTTGGTCCATCCAGAACTGTACTGGTCTAATCCAAAAGGCCCAGAAATGCAGCTTTGCTCATTACACTATCTAACAGGGCATTGCAGTGTGGATAAACTGATCCTAGCATGTTCCATCTGCCCTTTTTCAGTTAATTAAAACTGAAGATAGAGTCTCCAATTTAACCTACACATGTTTAAAGTTAAACTTCATTTTCCTTTAAAGTCATTTATCAATAATTGTTTGTGGGGGAAAAATAAGTATTTCTGTATTACAAGTCTCACAAGCTGTGTTGCTTTTGTCTGTGATTAACTGATAATTGTTTGTTAACATTGCAATAATGTATCAAGGAAACTCACTTAAATTTTCCAGCCATATGGGGGGTCATATTGCATGGAGGTCATAGACAGTTCAGCAGGGAAAACTCACCCACCATGAACCTCATATTTTCAGAAACAATGCCAGGATTGCCCAACACTTTCTGTAATTTACTACAACCCGTTGCTATGGCTCCCATAGCTTGTAGTGCTGCCTATATGATCTCTGTGTCCATTGAATCCCCTGTTGTGGGCATTACCTTATTAAGATCCAATGTATACTCGGCAGGTTATCATAAACTTTACAAACCAGCATGTCAGCTCTTTATATTTGGCCTGTATGTATGTATTAACACACAAAACCTCATTAGACTGTATCATCACTAGTGATGCCACTGGTCTCTCTATGAGAGGGATTGCTCTCAACCCAAGGGCTTCTTCATCAGTCACTGCAGGCAGTATGCATGATCTTTTATCAGGTTGCAGCTTCAATGCACTCTTAAATGCGATTAAGAAACTGGTTAATTGTAGAATAGGCCAGTCCCTCTCCTGAATAGATGTATTAGAAAATGGATCATTTGATCATCTGTCTAATGGAGAATACAGCCTTATTTTTGAACAGGTAGCCTTAATGCCAGCCTGCAGCTCATTTACTGCTGCTGCTGAGTAGAAATTATAAACTGAATTTATAGGCCACGTGTCTGTTCTAATGACACAGTCAAATGTGGCTAGAATATTAATGAGTTAAATACTAGAATTACTGTGACCAAAGATGTGTATCACAGCACACCCTCACTCACTACCCATGTGAGGTCACAGTCATTCGGTAATAACTGTGCTATTGGAACTTGGAAATAGAAATAGAAAACAGACAATCCACAGTTAAGAATACATGTTTTATACAGCCATTTCATTACCAGTCCCTGTGACTAGGCCAGCAATGCTTATCTAAAATCATGAAATAATTGCAATATTTATTTAACTGATAAATACTTGCAGGCTTGTTATCTGCTTGATGGTAATGTGTCATCTCATTCTACAGTTAGAAAAGCACATCCATCTCTGTTTGAATGCTGATGAGTGCCATGGTGGTGTACAAGTACCAAGTAGATTCCATGGATGAGCAATCAGGTGTCAGATGCTGACAGATCATAGAGTACTGGGTGAACAAATTCTCTATGGGGTCAGTATGCATGATTAATGTATCTGCAGCACACCCTTGTACAGAGCTGCATCCCTGTCCAGTGAAATACTCAGAAAATTAAATTGTGACTAAAAATAGGCAAAATTGAAATTGTGACTACAAAGTGGAACCTGCATACTAAATCAAACACTGTTTATTGCTTCTGGTGTGAAGGGATCTTACTGATACATCTCCCTTGACACTACCTCGAGACGGACAAATTTCTCTCTCTCTACACTTTTTCCCATCCAGTGCATCCTAATTTCTCAATGAGAACAATATTAGCATTGGGAACGTGAATAACAAAAAGATTGTAATGTTTATTGTAGGCTGATTTGGTTTATGTAATATGGCAACTAATTGTACACCAATTTGCTATACTTTAAAAAACTGCAAGTCAGCGTATAGAAATATATTGACTGACATTCACCTATAATGCACGTACGTGTCACACTTATCAATTTAATTGTACAGATCAGAAAAACAATCATGATTTTATTTTGTATATTTCCTCATGGCCCTGAAATTAATTTCTGCCAGCACTGCACACAACATGCTTCTGAATTGTTTTTACATGCAAGTGTGACTTATAACAAGCATAATTTAACTTACTTTTAATTTTTTTTTTCAAATATATTTTTTATATACAATATCAGTATCAGATAAAATATTTGATACTTCAATACTGGCTCTCTAATTGCAAAAACTATTTAAAAGATTTTATGACCCATATGGCAGTATTTCTTCTACCTATTGATGTACATAAATGGGACTTTGCATGAAAAGAAGGACATGTTTTCATGACCCGTATAAAAATAAGTGAATACAAAAAAGTCAAACACTGTTTCAGTATAAATTAAATCTTGACATTGTCATGTAAGCAACTAAAACCTCTGCATGCAAATAAGAAACAAAAATAAATCAAGCTTTAGGTAAATGTGTATGCGCCTGATTTCTTGCATTAGTGAAGAGCAATAAAGGCTAAATTTAATTTTTGCACATTTTCAGTCACGTTTAGATTTGTTTTCCATTTCAATAATTCAGCATCAATAAATCTGTATCCCAGAGCAGCAGTCTTAACTCTTCTATTTCAGTATTTCAGCTGTTTGTATAAATAATACGCTACTCTGTGGAATTTGTACCAGAGGAAATTTTTATTATGCACATTTGCCAGCACAAAATTCATAGTTCTATAGGAAATGCCCTTTGCAGAACATAGACAGATATATGAATGGAATAATGAATGGGACCTTCAATCAGTCCTGATAAAAGGGTTTATATTTTCTGAAACAGGTAATCAAGCTTTTTTTATTTTATGGAGCCCACTGCCTGTACTACAGCTGCAGCTTGGGGAAAACAAATGCATATAATTTTATCATTCTACAACCAATATAAAATTGAATAAAAAATTGTTGAGGGATTTTCTCTTTGTGTTCCCCAACACGTTTCTTTGCAGCAGGCAGGCACATATCCTGGCATCATCGCTACTTTACACACTAAAGCACCGATATTCTGTGAAGTGGATAATGGCCAGACTGCATTTAATGGATGTCAATATCCGGTTATACTACTTATGTCTATGAATAACTTGGCCTCTATAGTGTTCATGTCTTCCATTAATGCCCTTTATCAAGTTTGATTGATTCTTTTGTCTGTTCAGTGAGCAGTACTCATTTCTGCTCTCATTTTGGCTGGTATAGAATGTAGATGGTTACGAATGAAGCTTTAAAGAGCCAGAGTTGGGTGGAACTGTAATCTAATTACTTTTTCTGACAATGCATTACATTTCAAATTTATGTAATTTGATTACAGGTACTGATGCCAATGAAATTACTTTTCTTGCATTACAAATTTATTGTTAAGAAAACGATATTAAGTAAAATGCATTTTAAAAATAAATCACGTTTTGCCCCGAAGATTTTTTTGTTAGCCCTGAATAATTCTCCATTTGGAGCAGTTTGTCACTACGTAACTGAACATTACGTAGACCAATCAGACAGGGTTTACAGGAAAATACGTGGAAACACTTGTATCTTATTGGCTGACAGTCTTTCAATTCTGCCGAACGCTAGCTCACAGTCAGTGTGAGGAAAAATGGATATATGCTGTTTTTCTTTTAAACAGAAAAGGTGTTGAAACTGAAACACTAACATCTTCTGATGCTGAGCAGGAAAACATGATGTGTAAATGTCTATATATGTTCCAGTTTACATGAACATGATATGAAAAGAGCATAAGGAAAGATAATGTACTTTGCATGGCACTGTAGCAGCTATAACTCATACAATAGCTTAATTGTGCCACCCATTGGCTAGCGACACCAAACTAGACTAGTTAGAAAAGTTTGATATTTTATTGGTCTGGAGTCCTACAAACAGTGACAACACCTGAGGCAAGTGTTATGATAAATCCAACTTTTTCTGATCATGTCATATATTGACGCATGCTAAAATGACTGAAAGTGAGTTTCACTTTGCAGTGTATTTTTGTAGGTTTGTTAGGTTTTGAAAGTAACGTGAAAGTAACGTAATTAGTAATCTCATTCCTTTTTACATGCAGTAATTAGTAATTTGTAGTGGATTACTTTTTTGAGTAACTTACCCAACACTGTAAAGAGCCACCATTTGTTGCCATTTCTTTTGTGTGGCAAATGGAAATTGTCAACATTCAGGACAAATTCTACATTTCAATTTGCTTTGTCAGGTAGGAGATCTTGACAAAAGCATTCCAAAAGCAGCAGAGAGTTAGATGAAAACAGGCATGGTCATTTACTTTTGAGAACAGTTATGGCTGATGAGGACCAGCACCCACCACCTGGGGTGAAATTGGCAGAACAACCGCTGTCTTAATCATAAGGGTGTGTGAAGGTCTGGCAAATGACAAGGACTTATTTGTCAGCCTCCTGTGTATGTGTCTGTGCCATCGCCTCGCTGACAGAGATGCAATCAGAGTTTACATTCACCCAGAGAGACAACGCGCTCACCCATGCATACCACTCAGTCATTCAGTGGAATAATAATAAGACATGACAATATGCCACTGTGGTAAGGACCACCCTATTACACACTCACTCACAGATACACACGAACATCCTCACAGATATGCAGTGCCTGAGCCAACAGCTGCTTGGCACCAGTCTCTCTAAAGATGACCTTTAGCATATGTGCAATACAAAGGAAATTGCACAACTTCCCCCAATATTTTCATTAAACAAATGTCACAAGGAAATGTTTAGCAGCATGACTACATTACTCATGATGTAATTCAATTATTCTAGTGAGTAAAAAAAAAACCTCACTTGCACTGTTGCATGATTAATTTTATCTATACTTTCAACAGTGTTTGTCTACATTAACTCTTAGACAGCCAGAGGTAATGTAGCCCATAATTCTCCAGTGAAGCTTGGCTTAAATACTGTCCTATAGTGTATTCAAACATACGTTTTCTTTTCTTTTTTTTTTCTTATCTTTGGGATATTTATCCCATTTTTACCAAATGGTATTCATTTAAAATTCCCACCCACTGGCAAGGGAATTCTCCAGTCACCTGACAGCTACCAACCAAGGGATTTCAGCATCACAGGGCAGCATAACACACTCTGAGGACCTAACAAACCCGTGATTGCTTAGTGTTGTTCCGATTGATAGGGGAGAAAGTAACGCCATCATTCCTACCCAGACAACATGGATTGGTAGGAATGTTGCTCTCAGATTCCTGGCCACAATCTCCTGATGAGAGAAGGAAGTATTTTCTGTCGCACCACTCAGAAGCCCAATTACGCATTGCATTAATGCTGCAAAGCTCAATATTTATTATACAAAACACTATTAAAATGTAATTTTTCATGATTCATCATGCTCTGAAAACTGCTGCAATAAGACCATCATGAATGTTTTGCATACAAAGCAGATACAATACTGAGCAAACGTTTTAGGCACATGCAAAGAAATGCTGTAGCGCAAAACTGCCTTCAAAATAATGAAATTAAATGTTTCTACATTAAACAAATACTGTAAAGAGCAGTAAACAGTAGTAAATGAAACAAAAAAGTCAATATTTGGTGTGACAAAAAAAAAGTAAATAAATAAAAATAAATAAAAATAGCAGTCTCCGGAGCAATTAGAGCAGTCTTATAAGGAAATGAGCTGTAAGTTTTATTGAGCATCTTGCAGAATCAGCCATGGTTCTTCTGGAGACTTTGACTGTTACACTTGCTTCTTATTTTTGCAGCAAAACCCAGCAGCCTTCATTGTGTTTTTTTTTGACTGAAAAGTGGTCTCTTATGTAATATGCTTTATTTAATGTATAAAGGTACATCTTATCTTATGTATTTATTGACATACAAACATTTTTCTGTAACATTAAATTTTGTGCTAGAAAACTAATGTAATGTTTAAATAAAAAATGTTGTTGGTCTTTTGCTATTAACAGTTATAGTATATCGTTATAGTATAGTATAGTATAGTATATAGTTATAGTAAATCAAATGTAGATAACTCAGAGTTACGAGTTTGGTCATTTGCTATTAACCCTCCTATTATGTTATGGGTCAATTTGACCCATTTCCACATATGAGATGTCTGAAATACTGGTTAATTTCTCTTTTCCTCTTTGAAATTTTATGACTTTCCTCATTTAGGGTCATGTACATATATGCAAATATTTCTTCTTATGGCTTGTCTCAGACAAGCCATATTAAAGTTTTACCGTTCTAAGCTGTTCTTTGCTGTTTTTGTGTGTATTTAAACTGTGGAAGTCATTTTGACCCATAACATAATGGATGTAACTTTTCCCCCCAATATAATAGGAGAGTTAATAGTTAATATCTCATGTTAACTATTAAAATTTGTTTAGCAGATAAAATGAGCTTTATTATGAGACACTGTATTTACTACTGGAGAACAGACTAATGTCTGGGATTAATTTAATTAAAAAGTCAGGCAGTGATGGATCCTTTCACCTAACTCTCTAGCCACTATTGGTGCAGTAGCATTAGAATATCCTGAGAGCAAAAAAATATTACCAACACACACACACACACACACACACACAAAGCATTAAGATGTGAAGAAAGTAAAAAAAAATTTAAAGAAATATGTAAGTATAAGACTTGGGTTTGCTTAATAATTTACCTTTATGAGCACAGGCAATATGACAAAAATATCATATCACAGTACTGTTTATTGATGTTTCATCCATCATGATATTTAGGTTTGCTAACAGAGTACCAGACAATAAATAAACCAAAATGGTTTATTTATTGTCTAATTAAAGAAAATGGAGATGGGCTGATAATAATATATATTTTAACATTCAGTCAGACAGTCATTGCTAGACTACCTATTTAAAAAGGAATGGACCTGGAAAGGAACCGACAATACCCATCTTAGAAAATGTAGTAATATAATTTAATCACAATATTTGTACACTGTCCATCCCTAAAATGAATTAATCTTTAAACTGGTCATTCTGGTTGACTATCTAGCTTCAGTTCCTGTACATTAGTGTTCTTGTGACCCCCATTAGATGGCAATTTTGAATATTTACCCATTTCCCTGTGCTGTAACCATCTCTGACATGCCAAAACAAGTCAGTGCCCTTCCTCAGAGCTCCCTGGACAGCCATCATTATGCTAATAGAGTATGGATGAGGAAGGAGTGAGAGAGCAGGGAAAGGGCTCCCCATGAGGCACACACCCATCATGAAAAACTCAGATGACAAGGTTGTCCACAGCCCAGCACTCACATGGCCTCCAGTGACCACTCTCCCTCTATACTTTCTCTCTCTCTCTCTCTCTCGCTCTCTTTCCATCTACTGCTGGTGTCTCTCACTCCCTGATGTTCATCTTTACACCAGCTGCCTCTAGTCTACTTCTCTTCTTTCTCAGTTCAGTTTGTGCTCTCTCTTACTCTTCCTTCTCCCATGCCTTGCCACATTAGGGCTCTTTCCTCCCTTTTTCTATTAGAGATAATCTTCTTGCCCTTATGCTTTTCTACCTTTGCTTTGTTTCTACCACTGTGACTGCCCTCTTCGTTTTTCCTCTCTGTGTGCTGCCTCTCTCTTGTCCCTGACTCTGAGACTACATTCAGTGTACTGAACCTTCACAATGCAGACTGACAGAGGTGGAGAAAGGGTAATGGGTGTTAGGTACCTTGAATGGGGATCTATTTAGAGGCTCGGAAAAGAGTGACAGGGAGAGACAGGAAGAAAGAGGCAGAGTGTGTTTATAAGAAAAAGAAATGCTAGTGATTTTACTCAGGTTGTAACTTCATGATGTAACACTAAAGACACACACGGTCTTGTTATCTGTGCTGTGCAGTGGTGGGATTAACACTGAAGTTCTATTAGCTTCCTTAAAACCACAGCCGTGCCTCCTTCTAGTCAATCACTTGCACCTTTTATCTGTGTGTTTCCTCCATGCTGTCTATTCATACACTGAGCCTTATCTCTGTACACACTCTCGCAGACCAACACCCACAATCTCATAATTCCCCATACACGCATACAGTATCTTTATATGGACACACAGCTCTGTTGAAACATTTTTGAAACCTGCAGAGCATGACAGCATAGATTTAACAACACACCTGCAATTCAGTCTCAGTCAAACATCAACTCATCCATGAATTCAGGCTTGGATCTTCCGTGGTTACAAACCATGTACTACACACATAAGTCCTAGCACTGTTTAGGGTTAGGCCTGATTGGGAAGGAGAAAGAGACAGAGGAGCACTAACCTAACACAAACCAACGAAGAAAGAATAATCTCATGGAGCATGTAAAGCTTCTCCTGTCCTGCTAATTGTTTCATGTTAAATACTCTACGAGTGTGGTTGCTAGCTAGTAACTTCAAGTTGTATATAGAAAAACATACTAGCTGGCATGCAAAAATCCCCAATACCTAAGCCAGACCCCTCACCCCACCACCACCAAACACACCTGATTTATTTCAGACCTGAGGGAAAACACTGTAATGAGCAGACTATTGCACAAAACCAGCAAAGAATGACTGGAATAATAGTTGCTACTAATTGGTTAGAGCTGTAGCTCATGTTAACACTACTGATGCAATTTTGGGGCTTGTATACACATTCACTCATTCAAGCCTTTGGCATAATGGACTCCAATTATCACGCACATTTGCATAATGGAAAAACTCGTTGGCTAGCTATAAGCATGTGTAAATGTGAAATATATGAGAAATTTAAAAAAAATAGGAACAATAGTGAGAGGTATGACAGAGAGGTAAGATGATGATTTCTTTTTGTACAGAGAGTAAAAAGAGTCAAATATGTGAAAGATGCAGCAATGGACCAATGTGTGAAAGATTTAGAATGGCTGAATAAAAGAGAGAGAGAGAGAGAGAGAGAGAGAGAGCTAATGATGTTAGGCAAAGGATTCTCCATAACTTACTGAAAAAGATGTATTCAGTGTAGCTACTCCAAATCTTATCATCTCTGTAGTGGTTAACAAAGGCAGATGTCCCTGTGGAATTGCAAGCTACCATGTGAAAACCAGCCTCGCTCAGTCTATCGAAGGCCTGCTCTAGGTAGGTGAACTTCAGGTAGAAGCGTGAAGTGTACTTCTCGGGTGGCCGGTCTGGGTCACGGCTCTCGTTCAGACTCTCACCAAACACCTCTTTGGCCAGAGCGATTCGCCCACACACCATGATCCTTGCTACGCGCCGGAACTTGGCATCTGCTTGGTTGTCCCTCACTGTGGTATATGAGCCACGGTAGCCAAGGGTGATGAACCCTGACCTCTTATCCAGGCTTGGAGTACGTCCAGGGAGCTCGCTGCTCTGAGAACTCTCCTCAATGTCACTGTGGCAGCCCTCATCGTTGAGTGAGCCCTGCTTGGCAATACGTGGTGGTCCTAGCAGTCTCAAAAGCTCATTCAGCTGGAAGTGCTCAGCCTCACGCTGCAGGCGTTCACGCTCAGGGAAGTGCTCAGGCAGAACTACATGTCTGTCACGCAGAAAGTCCAGGACATAGCGGAACAGGAAACCATCACGGTCTATAAAGAAGCGGCCACGGCTGTCTCGGGGCAGCTCGCCAGGTGCTCGCCGTGCAAACATAGCATGAAGCGTTGTGTCAGGAACGCTAAGCAGGGTGGTGCGCTTGGTCACATACACTTGGCCACCAACATTCAGCTCGATCACCTCTGGGAAGGGGCTGCATACCTCGCTGATGGGCAGCACCGTCTCCTTCATGGCCATGGTCCAGATTGGAGAAGCAGGAGGAGAAAGGCTATAGCAGAAAGAATGCAGGAGGTCAGAGAGCAGAACTCAGGAGATCCATGGAGTAGCAGAGGACTGAAGTGGACTGGAATGAAGATGGAGATCAGTCAGGGCTTCAGCAATTCAGCAAAGAGGTAAGAAAGTTTGATAGTGTGAGGGCTACATCTCTGCATAGAGACAGAAAGAATGGTAGAGAGAGAGAGCAGACAAGTTGCTTCAGCTGCAGCAACTCAAGATAGAAAGCAAAGGAGTGAGAACCAGAGAGGAAGAGAGGCACAGGGAGAGGGAGAGGGAGAGAGTAAAGCCTCACTGAGAGGCTTCACATCATTTGTCCATGGTCTGGGGAAGCCACAATGACATCATTCACAGTTCAGGGGGAGGAGCAACCAAATGGCTCTGCCTTTTAAAGGACAAGAGGTACATCAGTGCAATAATAAATCCTCAGAAAAAGCACTAATATAAACCAGGCAGTTCCCGATTAATATAGTAGAGTTCTGCACATTAAGGTCTGTTTGTAGGAGTCAGGTAAAAATTACAGCCTGTGCCACAAAACTGGTGTGTTGTCAGGTTCCTATTCATGTTCTGACACAGGATTGATAAAAAACAGGCATACAATTTGATATTCTCTGGAGAATAAAGACAAATTAGCTGTGCTTCTCACATTGTCTCTGTCAATCCATTACAACACACACACACACACACACACACACACACACAAACACATCTAGTATACCACAGCTCCATCTAATGGACACTCATAACAAGTGTATTGCACTGAACCAGGTGTGGACCTGAATATAAGCTGAAATAACACAGATCAAAACATGTTGTGTGTACAAACACAATTTAATCAATATCTGAGCTCCCATCTCACTAAAGACTGCTCACTTCTCTTCAGTTGACTGAGGTTATTAAATATTGGGTTCTACTATTTGTATCAACAATCATAACATGAACCAGTCCCCTACCTGAGTCTTGTAACCAGGTAACACAGTAAACATTACAACATCTCACTAATGACTCCCAGAGAGATCAACACACTCATTATTCAGAATGCCTCACCAATTCATGCCAGTGTTCTCAGTTCCACAACTGTTTAACTTCTTAAACTTCCAGAAGCAATCGGTGGGTCCAGACGTACACCCATCACACTTTTTTGTGTACCGATAATACGTCTCTGAGTATCAGCAATACTACATATCGATGTAATGTTGACAGTCTCTCAGTAGCTGACTCTCTGCAAAGCATTTTTTGGTGAAGATATTTGAAATGTGATTGCAGTGAGCTTTAAATTAAATCTCATGACAGATCTGTGCCATGTCAGTCAACATAATGTCTTCATTGTATAATATATGATGTGGATTAGATTAGAAAATAATATAAATAAGACCTGATACTAGATAGGTGTTTCAGGTCCGTATCAGATCATAACCTTTCCTATCAGTTTCACTGAATTACCCTTGCTTGTTTACTAATTAATATGATTCATGTTCAATTAGCAGAAAGTTGAAGGGGTTAAACACAACAGACATACAGTAACATGTTTCATTGTACTTGAGCGGCAATTTCTGCCATGTCAGAGAACAAATCCATCATACGCAACACACTCAAGAGGTGTAAACAATCCCAGTCAAATTCAGCTACGAACTCTGTAAGAGCTTTCTTGTAATAGGTTTATTACTACTCATCAGCTACTTGGCCAAACTGATAACTTCAGTGTCATTTATCAGAGTCACATTAGGAATTCTACCCTGTCTGATAGTGCTCCGCTGGGGAAATAACAAGCAGCTTGGTCTTTTTTTTTTAGTGCTAATCACTACCTCCTTTCCTCTGGCTGTGTTCATTCACAGAGTGGTAATTATACCAAGTCGACTGAAATGCTCAATAGACTGTCAGCGTGGTTATTATTGGTGACACAAGTTGGTCAATAACTGCTTTGGAATTGTGAATATGTTGACTGATCAGGCACAATGATTCCTGCTGGAACACAACCAGCATGTCAACTCAGTCCACAGGCAAGCACCCCTAGCATGACATTTGACCTGAAGCTCTGACACTGAATATACACATGTACACCAAGTTCCTTGGTATGAATTATTGACTTATGGTTTGACATCTCTTTAATTGCCAGTTTGTCCTTGGCATCAGTATTACAAAAAAGCTATTGGTTGTAATGTTGAAAGGTTTTGAATGAATCTATATATATTGCTCTCTCTCTCTGTCTGTCTCCTTTGTTCTCCTCCTGATACTGCAGTGATGTTAAATCAGCACTTTTCCCCCTGCACTGTTCATTGTTTCCCTACTCTTATATACCTCATTCAACGGATGTGACAATTACAACATCCTTTGTGAATTTAATTAGGTGGAGGGAGGTGGAGGAGGTGTAAGTAAGTTCCTATAACTCACAGGTTTATATGCAGAAGATGAAGTGATCCTACCAGCAAAGGAGGGAGAAAAGCAACCCAGTTCAGGCTCTAAGAGTGATGATAGGACTGAATGTGATCACCGCTTCTATGCCAGATAATGCAAGTCAATCTCATTCAATCAACGTTCTCACACTCCATTGTGCGTGCTCACTCTCACCACTGATTACATTTGGAGTTAAAGCAAGGGGCTGACCCTCTCACAGCTCTCAACCGCTAAGGAAGTATGCATTAGTGCTTTTATGAGTCTGGGACCAAATCAGTAACATTAACCTGCCTGCTGGAAGCAGTGCTCCTGAGGCAAACTTCCTGCTTAGTGGGGTAATGGAGTATGGTAAATATCAGAATATCAAGCAATCTCTGAAGCATGCTGTGCCACATAGGTGTCTTGAAAAGTCGTCATTTTCATTCTGAAATGATCAAAATAATCCAGTGATATGTATACTCATGCAAGTAATATTAGACTAAATGAGAAACAACAATAAGCACATACCATATTAAGAAAGGTTTTTTTGGTTTTTTTTTTTTTTTTAAGCAGCAAATCCATATAATCACTTCATCATTCTGCAACACTGTGATATAATGTTGTGATGTTCTCTTTTGCAGGTGCAGTGTGGCAGATAAGTGAGAGATCTGACCTGGTGGTCCTAAAAAGCTGTTTTATACTGCAGGGCTACTTTGCCCTCAGAAGGGAGAAAAGAATGAAGACAAGCTGAGATGAGACATCCCCTGTTCAGGAGGCATGACGGCCTGCAAAGAGGCAAGGCCCATGTCATCGTATCATTCCCACACTGCAAGCAATGAGGGGGAGAAAGAAAGACATGAACATGGCTGGTTAAGCTGGCATTCTGGTAGACTAAAGAAATGGTGAAACATTCACCAAGGTTAAAATGGAGGGCAATGTTTAGCAGGGGACCACCTTGCATCTGACTCCTTTTAATACAACTCAAACCAACACACACTGTAATATATGAGCTGGAAATAAAATTTGGGGCAAAGTTTGTCACTGTCATTTCAAATATTGATGCTACATGCAAGAACACAATTGAACACATTCATAACACCAAAATAAATGACACACATAAACTATCTCTATATCTAGGGCATACACTTAAACAATGAAGTCAACAAAGCATACAAATAAAATAATCAGGATTATTTGACTTTTTGGCAACAAGGTTGTGCTCATCTTATAAATGAAAAAAACGCAAAACGTCCCTGTCATTCAACGTTCACTTGTAATTCAAACTCTGATAATTACAGTGAACATACTCAATCTGCATCTCTAGTCAGGCGATTAGTGTTACACATATTAGGAAAGTAATGCAGATCTGTGTTCTCAGCATCACAGCTTGAAAGAGAAAACACCAACCTCAACACAATCCCATAAAAACAGAGCTTTTGTCATCCAAGCTTTTCATGTGCTGCCATCCATCACATCATTATTAAAGTCACATCAATATCACTTGCAAAGTCCTCCAGGAACCCCATACTGCTTGATGACCAGCTGACCTTCACAGTCCACTTTGCAGATCTGCCAGTCGTGCAAATTCACTCTGTATAATATCAAGGAAAATCAGGCCTCACCTGTCAGTGGTTGCAGTGTAGCTCCTGATGCCAGCCTTCCTCATCTCATGTGTCCATGTCTCACTCAATAGCATAAAGGTCAAGGTCTAAAGGCTCCAGCAGTTTGCAATGTAGGCGATGGAACAGAATGAAACTGTATTGAGATAAGAATTTGAAAATTCTTTTAAAAGTTACTTGAAACTTAAAGGTAGTTGTTGAGGTTATCAGGAAGCGTTTATGTAAAACATGCATTTTTGTGGTAAATGCTATTTGTAAATGAAGATCCTAATTTTTCCTGTCAGAGATGGGGATACTTTTCAGAGATATGCCACTTCTTATTCATCTGCTGAAATGTCATACAACTTCAAGAAGCATCTCTCAAAGCCCTAATTGTGAGCACTTGATCGTCTGTATCTAATTTTACTCTGCTTTAGGGCTTGCTGCATAACAGTGGTATTTGTGGTTGCATAATATGTCTCTATCCTCTCCTCCCCTCTCTCCTCTTATATTTCATATCTTTGAATTGTAAACCTCATGTACCTTGTAGCTCTTGGCAATGCACTGCAGTTTTTTTCCCCCTTAGCTTCTGCAACTTTCTTGCACATTTCCACAGATGGAAATTCTACCTCTAGCGCTTGCATTAAAGCTATTTCCTGTAACTATATGCTTGGATTGAACAACCCCAATTCTGAAAAAGTTGGGACAGTATGGAAAATGTTAATAAAAACAAACAGGAGTGATTTGTAAATGTACTCTGACTAGTATTTAAACAACAACAACAAAAAACTTATAAAGACAAGGTATTTGATGTTTTACCTAATCAATTGAATAGTTTTTGAAGGTAAACATTTATTTTGAAATTGATGCATGCAATATGTTCCAAAAAAAGTTGGGACAGGGGCAATTTAGGACTAACAGCAATATGACAAGTTGAAATAAGATGGTGATGTGAAACAGGTGAGGCAATCGTCTAATCATAGGATATAAGGAGCCTCTAAAAAAGGCTTAGTCCATCAAGAGCAAGGATGGGTCGAGGCTTGCCAATCTGCCAACAGATGAGTCAGTGAATAATCCAACACTTTGAGAATAACATTCCCCAAAGACAAAGTGGTAGGATTTTGGGTTTTTCACTTTCTACAGTGCACAATATAATTAAAAGATTCAAGGAATACGGTCAAATCTCGGTGCGTAAAGGGCAAGGCCGAAATCCATTTCTGAATGCGCATGATCTTCGATCCCTCAGACATCACTGTCTTAAAAACCATCATGAATCTGTAATAGATATCCTGACATGGGCTCAGGAATACTTTGGTAAACCTTTGTCAGTCAACACCATTCGCCGCTGCATCCACAGATGCAAGATAAGGTTTTACTGTGTAATGCAGAATCCATACATTAACACTGTCTAGAAGTGCTGCCCACTTCTCTGGACTCGGTCTCATCTGAGATGAACTGTAGCACAGTGGAATCATGTTTTGTGGTCCGACGAGTCAACATTTCAAATAGTTAATAGTCAAAATAGTCTGTCATGGTATGGGGGTGTGTCAGTGCCCATGACATGGGTAACTTGCACAGCTGTGAGGGCATCATTAATGCAGAAAGATATGTACACATTTTGGTGCAACGTATGCTGCCATGCAGAGCAGGACAATGACAAACCACATTCTGCCCGGATTACAAGCACATGGTTGCATAAGCAGAGAGTGCGGGTGCTAGCATCGCCTGCCTGCAGTCCTGACCTGTCTCCGATTGAGAGTGTGTGGCGCATTATGAAGCGCAACGAAGGCCCCATACAGTTGTGCAGCTGAAAAATGCATAATGGATGAATGGGGGAAAATTCCGCTTGCTAAACTTAACCAACTGGTGTCTTCAGCGCCCAAACTCTTAATATGTGTTATTAAAAGTGATGTTACACAGTGGTAAACATTTGACTGTCCCAACTTTTGTGGAGTGTGTTGCAGTCATCAGATTTGAAATGAGTGTATATTTTCAAAGATAAATTAAATTCACAAAGTAAAACATCAAATAATGTGTTAATAATGTGTTTTCAATATAGTACCTGGTGAACTGAATTTTCAAATGACTTTTTTTTTGCATTTTCCATACTGTCTCAACTTTTTCGCAATTGGTGTTGTACTAATGTTCCAAACAAACACAAGTAAATGTGAGAAGATGCAAACAAAGAGAACAAACTATTTTCTTTACAAATAAAAACATCTAACTCTCCAAACATTCAGCAGTGATCCTTTACTGTTCCAAATTCAACAACAATCTGGCAAACTGATCATGTGTCTGTGTTTGAAGCAAAATGTTTATGTTTTTTCTTCTGTTTAAACACATGCTATATAATGAGTGGATTCTTCGAACCGAGTCTTTAGGGCGAATTTTAGAAGCTGTCTCGCAATTCTGAAGAGTTGTTTTGTTTAGATGGGGACGAGACAAGTAGAATGGATTTCGTGATGCGATGGTTTTACCATATACATATACAGCAGTGCTTTACATAAGTATTCACCCCTTAAGCTTAACCTTAATTGGGATTGTATGTAATGGATTAACACAAATTAATCATGAATTAGCCCATAACAAATCAACATAGTTAAAGAAAATTGCATATGTATTCACTCAGTTGCTATGAATACCATAAATAGATTGTTTTGAAAAGAGACGTGGTTAAAAATTAGGCCTATTTGTATATTAAATATTTTGTCCCAGAGTTCATTGCTCTATTTTCCTAGTGGAATAACTGAGATTTTCCCCATCCCCCTTGAATTTTCCATCCAATTAACTGGTCCACGAGATAATTTTATTTAGAGCACAGAGTATTCCTTTGGTGGGATGTATAAGAACCACCAGTTTCAGCTTGGCATATGTTTTTTTCCCCTGATTTAAACGACAGATGATGACTTACAATATTGGTTAGTTAAAACAGAGAGAGAGTGAGAGAAATAGCAGCAAAAACATGAGCTCATAAACAAACCTAAAATTTTGCTGGTTTCAAGTGGAGAAAAAAAGAGAAGAAAGATGTCAATTTAATGCTAAACATACAGAGAATACACTGGACAAGTTAAAAAAAAAAAAAAAAAAAAAGATACTGCATAGTATATAATTTATTTTGTCCTAAATAAACTAAAAAGGTGATACTATGCTAATCCACTAACTGGGACAGCAACCACAGATCAAATACAGGATACTAACTAAAAGAAGAGTAATAGAAACTCTAGAGAACAGAGGAAAAATACTTAATAAAAGTATAAGTAAAAGCACAGATTTTATCATATTTTTTTTAACCCTGCTAACAGAAATAACAACTAATTGCTAGCTAGTATCACAACTAGAGGTGACAGTTAATAAATGGCTACATGTGAAAAATCTGAGGGACAGCGCTTTAGCGCCCTTGCTATCCGCTACCCAAATGACAACCACTGAAAATGGCAGGAAAAAGTATAAAGCTAAGATTTTGTGAGACTTTCCAGAGACTCTAAGAGCTGAATTTACTATATTAAATGATAATATCATCAAAGCAGACTTGCTCTTCTACACAGAGCACCCAAATGCCTGGCACACAGCCCTGCTCTCAGCTAAAAAAAGAACTGAAAATGGTTGGGAATAAAGCTATGAGACAACTATACATGGACACCTCTCACAAATTTAACATCAAACTGTATAATAATGCAACTGTAATGATTTAGTGTAGAATTTAGTCTTGTGAAATTTGAGTTTGATGAACTGAAATATTTAGCTGAAAAAGAGAAGAAAACTCTAACAGCAGTTCAGCACAGCTCTGAGGCTGAGCCCCCTCCCCTTGCTCCTTCTGCCTGCACCCCTCCCCCGACCTCATCCTCACTCACACAGCCCACCCCTCACATACCCTACTCTCCTCCCGCTTCCCACTCTCCCCGGTCTGCAATGTCTGTGCCCCGCATCCATGAGTGTCTCTCCCTGCAAGAGATGGAGATCATGGATTGCAAGGAAAGTAAACTCCAAGACAGTGGCACAATCCTGCAAGTCCAAGAGGAGATACAACAGCTTAAAGAATAGACTCAGACTAAAATGGGACAAATGGAGAAAAACATGGACAAGCTCCAGAGAGACAACAAGTCGCTCAGAGAAGAACTGTAAACTTATGGACAACCTGGAGCGGAAAGAGTCCCTGATTCACAGTCTCAAACAGCAGCTGACCACTTTAGCTGAGGTATTGGAACAGTCCCATAATCAGAGCACACCCAATATAACAACCAATAAGAACACCCACACCACCACCACTAGCCTCCAGCTTGCCCACAGCCAACTAATCATCCAACAAACTAACCAGATAGCCACCCAACTAACTAGTCAGCAAGCCACCATACAGAGCAGTCAGCTAGCCATCCTACCAACCAACCAGCTAACCACCCCACAGACAAGCCAACTAGCTACCCCACAGACCAGCCAGCTAGGTACCCCACAGACCAGCCAGCCCAGAATCCAGCCCACCAACCATCCACAAGACCCAAAGACTGCAGTTCTTATCCAGTGGCAAATATTTAAATCACAGAAGGCCATTCCCCACACACACAGAATTGCAAAGTTCTGGTGTCCCACCACAGACAGTGCACTCAAGCTACTCTGCCAGTCCAAATTACATGACACTCAAAACATAGTAATTCACTCTGGCACAAACAACATACACTCCAAAGGAAACAAAGGAGCAGACTCAGTGAAGATGGCTGAAAAAGCTCATATGGTGTTCCCAAAAGCCAATATAACCATTTCAATGGTTTTGCTGGAAGAGCTTACTCCTGGAGTCTCATTAAAATTTTTTTTTTTAAAAATCAATGAAAATATCACCAAAGAGTGCTCCAACAGTACCAACACCATCATTGCACAACACCCAAGCATAACAGATGCACACCTACTTGACCACGTATACCTACACCAGGAGGGCATCAGAATCTTTGCAAAAAATCTAAACGATGCTGCACTCAAGAGAGACCTAAACAACCAGAATCCCATCAGATCTAGAGAACTTCAAAGCCAAAGACCATCTACTAACTACCACACAGCCCTCCAGCCACCTAGACAGAAGGGACACAAGCCTTACAACACACACCATGTGAAGCACATAGAGCTATGGTCAATAAATCCCAGGCCAAACAATCCCATCCTAGCAAAGCACAGCCTTCAAGGACTGAATCCAGATAAGCACAGAGATAGGATCCCATTTTCAGCAATGCCCTGTGGCAGAATAAAGAAACACAACCTCTTTTACCTCTGCAGCATCCCACATATGCTGATGTACTTCGAGGTAAAACACACCTAGACTCCACAGAAACTGGAGATTTGCAAAATACTTACGTAAACACTTGAACCAAAAAAATCCTAATATAAAAAAGAATCTGAAATAATACAACAGTAGGCCTATGTGTCCATTAGCTGTCTTTTTGTATTAGTGTTTCTAATACAAATCAAATCCTCTGTTAATATGTTTAATTGTATTAATATGTTCTTATTCTATAAGGTTGCTCCAAACAAAATCATAGACATTCTATATAAATCTCAAACACAAAAATTTCTCTCTTTCATCTCTACTATCACTAACTAATTTTACAATGAAGTCACTCTCTATAAGCTCCTGGAATATACAGGTCTATATTCTTCAGTTTTCGGAACTAAAATCTCAAATGCACAGTTCCTAAAAATACAAAATATGACATTATCATACTGTTTTAAACATGGTGTCGTTCAGACATGGAAACTCACTTTCCCTCAGGAAACAAAAAAATCCTACTACCATCCCATACCATGCCATGAAAGAGTGAATATAAAACATGGCCGAGACTGTGGGGGAGTCATCATTTGGTATAAATTGTCACGTATCGTGACGGAGCGGAGATAGGACGGATGCAAGTGCAGTGTGAACAGTTGTTATTTTAAAAGAGAGACAGGCAGACAAATCCAAAACGTGATCCATAAACGTAATCCAAAACAGGCGAAGGTCAGGCGATCGGCAAACAGGCATACACAGGGTTAAACATGAATCAACGTCGTGGTCACAGAAAACAGGGTCGATAAACAAAACGAGAAACATGAACTATGACGAGGAACTGGGAGCGGATAATCCAGCGTGTACTAATTCTAAACGTGGACCGTGACTATGACTATTAAACGAACTAATCTAATTCTACGATAATCTTCCACGTTGTGTGCTGGGAGGCACGCGGTATATATGTGGACATGATCAGCGACTAAACTGCTAGCAGCTGAGGGCAATACAGACACACGTGAAATCCCAGTCAATGACAGAACAGGGAGGAGACGTGACAGAAACATAAACAAAACACACGTGTCCAGATGTCACTACTGTCAACAATGGAAAAGCAGGTGCTCGCGCATTCGCGCTTAGAGCACGCTGCTTCAAGAGGAAATCATGACAGAACCCCCCCAAAGGCACTCCTCCCGGAGTGCCATGAGTCATCCCATTTCATTGGCGCCCCCGGCCCCCTGGGCTGAATGTCCCAAGCAGAGCCAGGAAACCGCACGGTGTTCTTGGCGGCGCAGGGAAGCGGAGCGACGTCCCTGGCTGAACAGGGAGGCAGAGTAACGACCACAGCCGGGCAGACAGGCTGAGCGACGTCCTCGGCAGAGCAGGACGGCGGAGCGACGTCCTCGGCGGAGCAGGGAAGCAGGGCGACGTCCTTGGCGGAGCTTGAAAGCGGAGAGACGTCTTCGGCAGAGCAGGACGGCGGAGCGACGTCCTCGGCGGAGCAGGGAAGCAGGGCGACGTCCTTGGCGGAGCATGAAAGCGGAGCGACGTCCCCGGCTGAACAGGTAGGCAGAGCGACGACCACAGTGGAGCAGGCAGGCTGAGCGAAGTCCTCGGCGGAGCATGAAGGCAGAGCGACGACCACAGCCGGGCAGACAGGCTGAGTGAAGTCCTCGGCGCAGCGTGAAAGCGGAGCGACATCCACAGCCGGGCAGGCAGGCTGGGTGAAGTCCTCGGTGGAGCACGAAGGCAGAGCAACGACCACAGCAGGGCAGGCAGGCTGAGCGAAGTCCTCGGCGGAGCATGAAAGCAGAGCGACGTCCTCGGCTGAACAGGGAAACAGAGCGCTGTACTCAGCAGAGCAGGGAAGCAGGGTGACGTCCTTGTCGGAGCACGAAAGCGGAGCAACGTCCCCGGCTGAACTGGAAGGCAGAGTGACGTCCTCGGCTGAACAGGAAAACAGAGCGCTGTACTCAGCAGAGCAGGGAACCAGGGCGACGTCCTCGTCGGAGCATGAAAGCAGAGCGACGTCCCCGGCTGAACTGGAAGGCAGAGCGACGTCCCCGGCTGAGCAGGAAGGCAGAGCGACGTCCTTGGCTGAGCAGGAAGGCAGAGCGACGTACTCAGCGGAGCCTGCAAGCTGAACTTGGCTGGTCATGTCAGCCGACAGGGATGTGAGCAGAGCTTGGTAGTTTGTTTCAACAGACACTTGGTTGTGCATGTCAGCAGACATGGACGTGAGCAGAGCTTGGTTGTCCATGTCAGCTGACTCGGGCGTGAGCAGAGCTTGGCTGTGCGTGTCAGCAGATTCGGGCATGAGCAGAACTTGGTTGGTTGGGTCATCAGACGGAACATGAGCAGAGCTTGGTTGTTTGTTTCAACAGACACTTGGTTGTGCATGTCAGCAGACATGGACATGAGCAGAGCTTGGTTGTCCGTGTCAGCAAACTCAGGCGTGAGCAGAACTTGGCTGTGCGTGTCAGCAGACTCGGGCTTTGGCAGAACTTGGATGGTCGTGTCGGCAGTCTTGGGCGTGGGCTGAACCTGGGCGACCGGGTCGGTAGACTTGGGGGTGGGCTGAACCTGGGCGACCGGGTCGGTAGACTTGGGCGTGGGCTGAACCTGGGCGACCGGGTTGGTAGACTCGGGCTTGAGCAGAACGTGGTCGGCCGTGTCAGTAGACTCAGGCGTGAGCAGAACGTGGTCGGCTGTGTCAGTAGACTCAGGCATGAGCAGAATGTGGTCGGCCGTATCAGTAAACTTGGGTGTGAGCAGAACGTGGTCGGCCATGTCAGTAGACTTGGGCGTAAGCAGAACGTAGTTGTTAGGCTTAGATATTAGCGGAACTTGGTCAACTGGATCAGCAGGCTTGGATGTGACATCAGGAACTTGAGACTTGACTTGGACTTCAGGGACTTGAGCCTTGACTTGGACTTGGACCTCAGGGACTTGAGACTTGACTTGGACTTCAGGGACTTGAGCCTTGACTTGGACTTGGACCTCAGAGACTTGAGACCTGACTTGGACCTTAGGGTTGAGCTCTGGTGCTGGAGCCTCCCTGTTGACCTCTAGCTGGAGCTCAGCAGGTGAGCCCACCTCGTCTGTCTCAGGTTTGAGCTCTGAGGTCGCCAGGTTAACCTCCGGCTGGGGCTCTGCATGAGTTTGCCTGTAGTAGTGGGTAAACGGCAGGGCAGGTTTGCCTGCCAGACTTACCCCCCCGAAAAGTTGTTCTAGCTCGACCCTCGCCTCCAGACTCCCGAACCGCATCATGAACTCCCCCACAAACTGTTCTACACTGTCCAGGTTCCTACAGTGCTTATCCAGCTGCACCCAGTGACGGGCCGGTCCAAAGAACCGGGACCACATGAATCGGACCCATTGCTTCTCCTCTGGCTTAGGGTCTAACAGGCTGGAGAAATAGAATTGACAATCTACCAGAAAATATTCTGGGGCACCGAAAAATCCGTCAAATGGATCAGGAAGCTCCATAAATGTCCATTGTGGGAATTGGACTGAGTCCATAGCGGGGACGGTTGGCGTCGACTTCCGGGTTCTGCGTTTTCTCCGTTCTCCTGCTGCATCCATGTTTGGGCGGAAGATTCTGTCACGTATCGTGACGGAGCGGAGATAGGACGGATGCAAGTGCAGTATGAACAGTTGTTTATTTTAAAAGAGAGACAGGCAGACAAATCCAAAACGTGATCCATAAACGTAATCCAAAACAGGTGAAGGTCAGGCGATCGGCAAACAGGCATACACAGGGTTAAACATGAATCAAGGTCGTGGTCACGGAAAACGGGGTCGATAAACAAAACGAGAAACATGAACTATGACGAGGAACTGGGAGCGGCTAATCCAGTGTGAACTAACGCTAAACGTGGACCGTGACTATGACTACTAAACGAACTAATCTAACTCTACTATAATCTTCCGCGTTGTGTGCTGGGAGGCGCGCGGTATATATGTGGACATGATCAGCGTCTAAACTGCTAGCAGCTGAGGGCAATACAGACACGTGAAATCCCAGTCAATGACAGAACAGGGAGGAGACGTGACAGAAACATAAACAAAACACACGTGTCCAGATGTTACTACTGTCAACAATGGAAAAGCAGGTGCTCGCGCATTCGCGCTTAGAACACGCTGCTTCAAGAGGAAATCATGACATAAATATGCTCTTATACCCTACCTATCGATTGTTAAAAAAGAGCTCTCACATATTTGGCTTCAGCTTCAACAGGGTGTAGTGAATAATGACAAAAGCATAATTATCTGTGCAGTTTATACTCAACCTGCAGAGTCCCCATACTACAGTGATGACTTTTTCCACAATTTCCACACAGAAACCTGCCATTTCCAAGCTCAGGGAAATGTACTGTTGTGTGGAGACTTCATTGCCAGGACAAGTTCGGAAAGTGATACCACAGATATCCACGGAAAAAATAACATATTTAATACACTTTCCCATTTGACCCCTACAACAAAACAAAGAGTCAACCCAGATCCTGTTATAAATAAGAGTGGTAAGAACTTAGTGCAGCTCTGTCGAAGCCTGGGCCTGTACATGCTTAATTCAGGGTGACTCGTTAGGTGATCCAGGGTGACTCATTAGGTCGGTTTACTTATTGCTCAGCTCTTGGGTTTAGTGTAGTCAACTACGCCATTACTGACACGTACCCCTCCTGCATAAGTGCATTCACTGTCAGACCATAGTTACCTTTATCAGACCACTGTCAAATTAATGTGTTCCTAAAAAGACTTCAGCAACCAAATAACACAACAAGAAAAAACTACAAACTACTAAAACTTAATCAGTGCTATGAATGGACCCCAAACAGTGTGTCTGTATTTTCCAATACAATGAGTTCTGCAGAAGTTACTAATCATATTAACAAATTTCTAAGAACCGAATTCCAGCCCAACCAAACTAATGCAAACCTAGCAGTAAAAAAGATCAATGAAATATACTACATATCTGCAACCAAAACAAACCTGTGTAAAACAAATAAAAAATCATGAACAAAGATCCAAAATTGAAAAATGGTTTGATAAGGAATGTGAATCTGCAAGAAAGAAACTCAGACAGCTATCTAACCAAAAACACAAACTATCACAAAACACTGAACTCAGACAAAAGTACTGTGAAACACTTAAGAACTATAAACAGATCATTTATAAGAAAAAACAGCAGCACTACCATCAGACATTAAGGGAAATGGAAGAATCCATTAATCAAAATCAGTTCTGAAACAAAATGGAAATGGAACAATTTAAACACAAAACAAACTCAATACAGCTCCATAAAAGACCCAACAATATGGAAAACTTATTTTGAATCACTCTGTAAAAAGGTCTTATCATAATTTTACACAAGATCAAGCATTAACCCAAAATTAACTAGAAAAATTTGAAACAGTCATAAAAAAATAATCAGAACCCGCTTGACTACCAAATTACACAGGAAGAATTGGCTGATGCACTCAAAAACCTCAAAGAAAGAAAAGCATGTGGCCCTGACAGCATCAGGACAGAAATGTTAAAATACAGCATTCTTGAAATGCAGAGGGCCTTATTAAAACTGTTCAACCTGGTTCTCCATGCTGGCTGTTTCCTGACCTCTGGAACTGAAGGCTTATATCCCCGATTTATAAGAGTGGAGATAAAATAGACCCCAACAACTACCGGGGCATGTGTGTGAGCAGTAATCAGGGGGAGGTTTTCTGCTGTATCATAAATGCCCGGATACAGGCCTTCCTTACCGATCAGTGTCCTGAGTAAGAGACAGATTGGCTTTTTACCAAATCATCACACTACTGATTACATTTATACACACCCTAATCAAACAGCACGTTCACCAAAAAAACCAAAGCGAGAATATTTGCATGTTTTATAGACTTTTAAAAAGCACTTGACTCTATTTGGCACACAGGATTATTTTGTCAAATTTTTAAAAAGTGATGTAGGGGGTAAAGTATATGTCTATCAGGTCTATCAAGTCTATCTATCTGAACAAAAAATGCAGTATAAAACTTGGCAGCAAAAGGACAGAATACTTCACTCAAGGGCGTGGGGAGGCAGGGCTGAAGCCTGAGTCCAACTCTGTTCAATATTTATGTCAATGAGTTAACGGTGTTACTGGAACAATCTGCAGCCCCTGGACTCACCCTAAACAATATGGAAGTCAAATTTCTGCTCCTGGTGCTGCTGTCTCCTACTGAAAAAGACATATAGCGGCACCTGGACCTGTTGGAGCTGTACTGTCCGAACTGGGCCCTGACAGTCAATCTGGCCAAAACCAAGTTTATCTTCTTCCAAAAAAAGGCTAGATCTCAGGAACACAGACACCTGTTCACTCTAGGAAACACTGCCCTAGAGCATTCGTTACACTATGATTACCTGGGACTGAACATCAGTGCATCAGGAGGCTTTGATCTGGGAGTGAATGCACTAAGAGAAAAAAAACACAAAGAGCTCTTTATGCACTCAAGAAAAAATTCTACAAAATAGACATCAAAGTTAGAATTTGGTGTAAAAATCTTTGACAGTGTTATTGCACTGTATGGATGTGAGGTTTGGGGTCCACTCAGTACACACGACTACATCCCACAGAGTCCCTGCATGCAGAATTCTGTAGAAATATCCTAAATGTTCAAAGAAAAACATGCATGTTTTTGTTTGACACAGGAGAACCTGGCTGCCCAGAGAACAAAGACTGTGTGCTCAGTGTACGAGCAATGAGGTCGAGACAGAGCTGCACATCCTTATCAACACATAAGAAAGACTTTCACAAACATAATCACTCAAGAAATACCAAACCTAAGGACACACTGCAGCCTTCGCTGCAAATTATGTGTGTGAATGAGGAACAGTGAGAAACCAAGCATCCTGCACACAACCTGAATACGCACTACATGTTCAGATACTTTGTTTTTCCTATTGTTAAGTGGTTTGCATGGTTTTTTTGCTTTTGTTTGCTTATTTATCATGTTTGTAATGTTTAATTGCAGATATAAATGTATTATTTGTGTAACTTTTAATTTAATTTAAGCAAATTTAATTTGCTTTGGGAACAATGTAATTTCTAACATTCATGCCAATAAAGCACTGTTGAACTGAACTGAACTAAAAAAAAAAAAGAAGAAGCAATGAGCCATTTGGGAGTCGAAAGAGTCGGCTTAAATTATTGGCGAACTGAGCCGAGTGCTCTGACTCACTGAAAAGAGCCAGAACAAACACACTGAGAAGTCTGCACCGCCCCCTTTGGAAACTGTTGAAAGTAGGCAGTGAGGACACAGTGAACTTCTCACCACAATCCCAGTGCAACCTCTGTCTCCAATCAGCTCTCTCTCGCCCCTGAACCTGAACACCGTTCCTGAACAGAGTCTACAGAAAGCTCCTTCTGTGCCATTAAGGGAAACTGGGCAGGTGTGAAGCAGATCCTATAAACCCAGGTAGGAGGAAGGTGTTTTTCTGTTAATCATTTCCAATCCATGAAGAGAAAAGAACAGAGAATTCGCTAAAGCAATTTCAGTATAAACTTTGAATGGCATTACTTTCTAACGGCAGTGTTGTAGCAAGTAGTTATATAAGAGATACAGCTGAAGGAGTCTAATTGAATCCAGTTGAATCCAGTAGAAATCATGAACAACTTTGTAGTTTCTAGTTGCTTTACTTTTTTAAGATCTATAATTTAAAAATTAATAATTAGAAGAATAATTAAAAATATATTTTAAAAAAGAAGTATAAAAGCAAAATGCAGTGTAAACACAGTAAAATAAGACAGTTAAAATAAATATTGTTTATGAATCCATTGTGAGTTACCTGAATTTCTGAAATATATATATTTATTATTTTTTTATGAGAATTGTTTTGTATGTTGAATGCAAAGTATGCAAGTTTAGCCCTGATTTCCCTGTTGCAGATTAATTTTGGGGATCACCAATAAATCCCCACCCTGTAGCTCAGTGACAAGTTTCTTGCAACTAGCAGGCTAAACTACTACAGATTTGGCAATGCTGGATTGGATGCGCTTCAATGGGGATCTCTCCAATTCTGAAATTTGGAAAGTTGTGCAGTGTCTATTTGACTTTAGGGCAAAAGTAACTAGCTTTTCCAACTGTCTGTATAAAAAAGTAAATTTAAATGATTATATATATATATATATATATATATAATATTTTTATACAGTAATTTTTACCCATTATTTTGAGGTGTGGCAATAATTCTGGTATTTACTGAATGTAAATATCATGTTTTTATTTATTTATTTTATTTATACCAAAAAGGGAGCTTAGTGGTTAGCATGTTTGCCTTGCACATCCAGGGTTGGGGTTTCGAATTCTGCCTCCAGCCTGTGTGAGCGGTGTTTGCATGGTCTCCCTGTCCTTCAGGGTTTCCTCCGGGAAATCCGGTTTCCTCCACCAGTCCAGAGACATGCGTTGTGGGCTGACTGGCACCCCATTCAGGGTTTCCCCTGCCTTGTGCCTCATGTTTCCTGGGATAGGCTCCAGATTCCCCCGTGACCCTGTGCAGTACAAGTGGTATGGAAGATGGATACCAAAGAATGTACACAATAAATATGTTAATATTGTGGTGTAAAAAGGTACTGCGGTTAATCAGACATGTCTACCACTGATCATCATTGATACTTTCTAAAATGTTCTCTTTACTTGTTTCTTTTTCCGACTTTAGACCATGGTGAGTGCTTGGGATGTAGTGCTGATACTGGGCTGTATGTGGCTCCCCTCCTGCATGTGTCAGACTGTCTCTCCTCAAGCTGGCAAACTAAAGCTCCGTCTTGCTGGCTACCCACGCAAACACAACGAGGGCCGAGTGGAGATCTTCTATAACAACGAGTGGGGCACAATCTGTGATGATGACTTCACTCTGAGTAATGCCCATGTGCTCTGTCGCCATCTAGGATTTGTGAATGCTATCAGTTGGTCACACAGTGCCAAATACGGCGCGGGCACAGGTTGGTGTAACAGCTGATGTTTTCCTTTGTGATTTGGAAATGAGGACACAGTATGAATCTTGAACATTTTACTTCAAATGTAAAGAAATTTACCCAGTGTGGTAAAAAAAAGTGGAGAAGGACCAGAATAGAGTTTTATGATCAATACAAATCCTCACTGCTTATATTAAACAATGTGAACCAGTAATATTTTTTGTAATCTTGGTCGTTAAATCGATTTATACCACACCATTGTTGAATTCTCAAATCTGTTCTGCCCTGTCCCTGTTTCCACTTGGCTTGCAGTACTAGCATGCTCATTAATTGTGCTCCATATCATGGTCTCTGTAGGTAAGATTTGGCTGGATAATGTAATATGCAGAGGCTCCGAAAGCAGCATTGAGAATTGTGTGTCTCGAGGGTGGGGCAACAGTGACTGCACTCATGAGGAGGATGCAGGGGTCGTCTGTAAAGATGAGAGGCTACCTGGGTTTTTTGAGGACAACATCATTGAGGTAAGATGAATAGGTCAAGAGGAATACATTGGCATGGGCACGGCTTTTTAATGCAAAGGAATTGTCATTTGAATTTCCCAAGTCTACAATATGTGCAATTGGTGATGTATGTAGCCCTATATGTTGCACTCTGAAAATCTGTGACATTGGGATGCATACAGCAGCTCATTCAAAACATAGTCATTTATTTTTTACATTTATTTTATAATTTGATAGAATATTTAGTTTAAGTTAGTGTACATGTTGCTCATGTCAAATTCAACTTTGAAAGATAAGTATATTGTGCTGTAAATGTTTTGTCTTTTCATTTTTTTTTGTCCCCTCATGCTGGAACTAATTATCATGCTTCAAACCGAGCAATTTGAATTAATTAAAGCGATGACTCAGATTCTACCAAAAGAATACAATAGGGCGAGTTCTATCAAAGCATTGTCATTATCTGAATGCTGTGAGTATTTTTTTTTTCTTACAGAAAAAAGGCCATTTTTGTCATTTGCTTTTGTTACTGTGATTGTTATTCATGTAGGTTATTTGATAAAACTCACACCAATTCATTTTTCAATTTGCATAAGTTCTACTGGGGTATTGCAGTGATGTGACCTAACAATGTTTTATTCACTTTCACGCTCTCTTTCTTCATGCATCTTCCCCTCTTTCCTCAGCTGATTTCTACAGGATGGGGTTTAAGAGTGTAGAGTAGAACATGGAGAAAGCTATCTGCTAGTGCAAGCTGTGCTGCAGCCTCTGCAGGAAATTAGCCTCTTATGGTCTGGCTGCCTGTGTACTGACCTCACGTCCTCACATCAAATGGAGAGTGTAGTAGTAAGAGAGGAGGAGTGGGGGGACAAACAGCTGCCTGGTCTCTTTACTTCACACACGCATACTTAGCTAGGCTGGATTATTGCATATTAGAGATTTTAGGTAGTAATTTTGCATAAATTCTAAAAAAACAATTAACATACAATGAAGAATTGTATGATGAGAAGTCTCACTACAAAGTATGCCATACAAATTTCTACCATAAAAAAAGAAGACAGTGGGACTGGAAACGTACCACGAAGCCACTCACAAACAAATACCCACATTTACCCACAAGCAAATGCACACTCATAAAGAAGCACAAAAACAGATACAGGGAAAGGAAGAGGTTCTGATTCTGTTCAGTTCTGCAAGGACAACATACCATGGCACTGAGTCCACAGACTGAGTGTACATACTTGAGCGTGTGTGTGTGTGTGTGTGTGTGTGTGTGTGTGTGTGTGTGTGTGTGCGTGTGTGTGTGTGTGTGTGTGTGTGTGTGTGTGTGTGTACGCACATGTACTCAGCTCACATCTGGATTTCTTGCATATCCTCAAAGTAGTTCCAATTTTCTAATGCTAACTTTGGCAATTGTATGTTTTTTTTTAATCCAATCACATACCAAATACTAATAATATCAGTATAATACATGGTGCCCCAAAAGTTTCCATATGTAAGGGAATTTAACACTTTTTGGCAAAATGTCTTCCAAAATATTTCATACTTAGTTTATATTATATATTATTTCAGACAGCCTTTAAGAACACCTTTGACGGAAGAAGAACGTATTGAACTCATTCTCATGGCTGGATCAGAAAGCTGTCGCAAGGTTGTGATGGACTTTAACAGGAAACATTGTATGCACATCATACACGACACTGCTGACAAACTAATTAACAAAGTCAAAAAGCCTGGAAGTGTTGCGGCCCAACCGAGAAGTGGACGTCCACGAACATCCACTGACGAAGGCACAACCAAAGTGGTGCTGGCAACAAAATCCCCTATGTATGAGACTTTTGGGACACCCCGTAGTAATATTTGCAATTTGCACATGGTGCATAATGGTGGTTTTGTATGAGCCATATTACAACTTTTTCTACAATAGGTATAGCCTATTAACTACTGGAGTTAGAAGAACTTGTATGGTGCTGTCATTTTCCCAGAATATTCCATACAAAAAACCTGATTGTCAAAGATGGAATCAGTTTTCAGGAATATTATTAGATATTCCTACTAGCTATGTGCACAGGCATTCAAATACCTGCTTAATCACTTCACGCAGTTTTATGGACAATAGAATAATGTATCGTTGCTCTTGCCAAGCCTTTTTGCTGTTGGGATTGCTTTTATGAAGGGATATGATATTATGCAATATTAGCCTATGATATGAATAGCCCAGCTACATTGAATAAACTTAGATAGATCTGTTCCTTAAACCTCTTAAAGTCCCACCTTATTATTCATACATTCACTTTAAAGCATAATATTCAGAAGCTACTATGAATTATTCAGTAACCACAGTGAAACTAATAGGAAAGGTATGTAGTTATACAAGTGAGGAATGTGAGTCTTGACCATTCATTGCCTCCTGGGACTTTAGGGGGCTACATCTGCAAAAGAGGTTTATTAATGACTAGACATAATGTAATATAATCCGCAAGCAACTCAAAAATGTGGCACTATAGCAAAATAATCCACATGGCGATTGTTCAAACCACTGTTCTAAAAGCAGTACATTCATATAGCATAGTTTTAAAGGCAGCTTGTGCTGCTACATACAACAAAAAAATGGTCTTAGTAACACAGCTGTATGTTTCAGATGCAGGTGGATGAGAACAGGCTGAAGGAGATCCGCTTGCATCCTGTCAGTGCCCAATTACCTACTACTAAGGGTGTGGTAGAGGTGAAGGATAAAGAAACCTGGGTTCATATCTGCAACACTGGCTGGACCACAGAAAACTCCCGTGTGGTCTGTGGTATGATGGGGTTTCCCTCAGGCAAGACCATGGCAAAGAGGGTATACAGGTATGAGATCAGGAATTACATATGGGTACTGGAATGGAATCCAGGAGCATCTCAAAAATTTGAATACCGTGGAAAAGTAATTTTTTTTCTGTAATTCAATTTAATGGGCGCATTGTGGCTTAGTGGTTAGCACGGTCGCCTCACACCTCCAGCGTTGGGGGTTCAATTCCTGCCGTGTGTGCGGAGTTTGCATGTTCTCCCCGGGCTGCTAATTTCCTCTGGGTACTCAGGTTTCTTCTCCCAGTTCAAAGACATGCATGGTAGGCATGTCCAAAGTGTCTGTAGTGTGTGAATGGGTGTGTGTATGTGATTGTGCCCTGCGATGGATTGGCACCCCGTCCAGGGTGTCCATGCTCCCCTGGATAGGCTCCAGGTTCCCCGTGACCATGTACGATAAGTGATATAGAAAATGGATGGATGGAATTCAATTCAAAAAGTGGAAGTTTCATATATATTTTAGATTCATTACACATAAAGTGAAATATTTCAAGCCTTCTTTTGTTTTAATCTTGATGATTACGTCTTACAGCTCATGGAAATCAAAACTTCAGTATCTTAAAATATTAGAATAAAGAATTTATAATAAATCATGCTGATACAAGTCAAGAGCTACAAGTACTGTTCACATTAAACATGAGAATGGGGAAAAATGTGATCTCATTGATTTTGACTATGACATGGTTTTTGCCAGACAGGCCAGTTTACTTCATAAACTGCTGATCTCTTGGGATTTTCATACACAACAATAACTGGAGTTTCATTGAATGATGCAAAGAAAAAATCCAATTAGAAGAGAATGGCCAAAAACTCAAATAACCACTCATGTCGAACCTTGATGTGGATGGGCTAGAACAGCAAAAGATCATACCAGGTTCCACTACTGTTAGCCAAGAACAGTAATCTAAGGCTACAATGACTATAGGCTCAACAAGGAAAAAAATACCAGGCATTAGTATGAGTAAATAAATAAATTAATTAATTAAAATATATGTTATATATATATATATATATATATATATATATATATATATATATATATATATATATACAGAGCCCTCCACTAATATTGGGACCCTTGGTAAATATGAGCAATGAAGGCTATTATTTGTTCAAAAATTCACAAAAATACTCTGCAACCATGGATATCAAACAATTGCAAACAAAACATAGGTTTGTAAAATAATATGTTAAAATATCTTTGTTTAATATACGTTTGCAACAATTCTTGGCACCCTTTTAGTCAATACTTTGTGCTACCTCCCTTTGCCAAGATAACAGCTCTGAGTCTTCTCCTATAATGCCTAATGAGGTTTGAGAATAAATGAGAAGGGATCTGAGACCATTCCTACATACAGAATCTCTCCAGATCCTTCACATTTTGAGGTCCACACTGGTGGACTCTCTTCTTCAGTTCACCCCACAGGTTTTCTATGGGTTCAAGTCAGGGGACTGGGATGGCCATGGCAGGACCATGATTTTATGGTCAGTAAACCATAAAATCATCTGTGTTGATTTTGTTGTATGTTTTGGATCATTGTCCTGCTGGAAGATCCAACCACCTCCCATTTTAAGGTTTCTGGTAGAGGCAGTCAGGTTTTCATTTAATATCTGTTGATATTTGATAGAGTCCACAATGCCAAGTGTCCTAACAAAATGAATAGGTCCTCTGGCAGAAAAACAGCCCTAAAACATTAAAGAGCCACCACCATATTTAACCGTGGACATGAGGTACTTTTCCATATGGCTTCCTCTGTGTGTGTGTTACATGCCTCTACTGTCTAGGGTCAGGGAGGGGGTAACAAGGAAACTTAAGGAAAACAGGGAGGGGGGGACTTAACAGGCAACCAAGCTCTCCCCTCCTGTTCCAGCACTCCAACACTTAAGAGTAACATTTATTTGGCAAGTTCAAAACACAAAAAGGGAAGTTTCAAAAAGACTTCAGACCAAGCCAAAATAAATTTTAAAAAGTTCAAATGTTCAAAATGAACAACAAAATTCTTACCTTCCTCCCTCTCTAACCAACACAGAAGAAAACATGGGCATTAACAAAAATGACATCCATATATATTTCATTTTCAGAAATATTATTCGAAATGCCGCTCTTTCCCTACAATTAGCACTCAATTACAACATGTGCTCAGCATAACTGATAACCTTTTCAAAATTATTAGAAAAGCATCCACGACGATTTCCTCAAGAAGCTGCTGAGAAAATGCCATAAACTCACAAAGCAGTCACTGAAATGTTGAAGAATGTGAAATATAATATAGATTTGTTTAACGATTCTGGTAAATGCATAATCATATATTGTATGTGTTGAGGGTGACGGGTAGTGTTTCCTCCGGGCTGTCTGGTTTCTTCTCATTTCCCAAAAAACATACTGGAAGGTGGATTGATATGACTGAGTGTGTGAATGTGTGAGCATAATGCCTTATGATGAACTGATATGTAATCCAGGGTGTATTCCTGCCTCATGCCCTGTATAGGCTCCAGATCCACCCCAACCTTTACCAAGATAAAGTGATTACTAAAGATAAATGATTGAAAATATGTCTTATTTCATAAGTTTTTATGACTTATTTTTTTTTTCCATTTCCAGATTTGTCCAAACTTACTACTGCATAGAACAAAAATATGATAAAGGGACAAATAAGGCATGAGTCTTCAGAATAATCATGGGAAGTGTTGATTGCATAGCTGAAGCCTGAGGAAAATAAGAAGCAACCAAGAGAGTTTCGCTGCTGGCTGCTTTCTGAGTCTTACATATAATTTTATCTTAGTCATTGAGTGTTGAATGCTTATCTTAATTTAGTGCATTGAGGAGTAGCTGCTCAAAGAACACATCTTATGTCACTGAAATAATCTCTTCTACAATGGAAAAAAAATCTGTCATGCCTTATAATGAAGTGAGATACAGTACACAATAGATATAAACATCATAATCCTAGCACTATCCTAGACTATTATTGATTCTGAGAGTTTCTAAAATTAATCCACTTGATCATAAATCTGATATTGTTCTGATGATATATCACTAGTATTTGCATGGTCCTTGACAGTTAATAACTTTCATCTGTGAGACCTAATGCCAAAATATTGCTGGAGGCTCTGGTGAATGGGCCTATTCTTTTGTGAGTTTATGGCTTGTCCATGTGTATGATGTATTTTTATCAATTTCTGAAGTATTTGTCTAGCCCCCCCTCCTGTAGTCTGTCTGTCTGTCTCTTTCACTGTCTCTTTCTGTGCAGAAACTGCAGTCCACGTCAAAGACACTTTTGCAGATTCGCACCAGATGGTGAAATGTAAGCAGAGAGTGCTGTGCTACACAGACCATGTTCATGAGTGATAGAAAATGTGTGTGTGCACAGGAAGGAACCAGTGAAAAAGGGGGTGGGGGTGGAGATTAAAAAGAGCAAAAAGGAGGCTGATTGAGTCTTTGAAAGGATAAGCTCACTGAGAAAGGTATTTGAAAAAAAAGCATGATTTAGAAAAATACATTTGCTGTTAAATTGATCATCATTATGACAAATTAAGGGCCATATTCAGAATTGAGATACACCCTCCGAAATAATAGTACTAAACTGTACCTATCCTTGTTGCAAGGGTAGTGCTCTCAATCAAGGATACATCATTTATACCTTTTAATATGCATCTTTCATCTGGAAACATGAATATAGTGTACCTTTAAAATGATTTAAGGTACATATGTGAACTGTCATTAATTTTTAGAGTAAAGCTTTAAAGGTTTACATGCAAAAGGTTTACCACTGAGGGTACCACCACAGCAACAAGGAACATGTAGATTTGGTTATATCAAATCTTAAGGTCTCCCATTTGGGAAGCCCTTTACTGATTAGCTAAGTGGAGTTGGTACCTTTGGTGTGAATGTTCATAATAGATCATTTCTGTTTCTTCACTAAACACTTTATCCTGGTCAGGGTTGTGGTGGATCTGGAACATTGGATGGATACGTTGGGTGGGATAGCAGTAAATTACAAAGCACCATGCACACTCACATCATCACACTAATTTACACCTAGGGGTAATATGGCGTAACCAATCCATCTACCAGCATGTTTTTTGGAGGTGGAAGGAAAATTGAGTAGCCAGAGGAAACAATATACTCTTGGGGAGAACACATGAAACTCCACACAGACAGTAACCCAGGCTCTGGATTGAATCAGGGACCCTAGACTTGTGAGGTAGCAGAGCTACCCACTGTGCCATTATGCCATGGTTTCCATTAAAAGAAATAGATATTTATAGTCTGAGAATGTTTTCTGCTATGCAGTTGATGCAAAGCTGTTTATGAAAATGACCTTTCACCTTTTATGTCATACCAGATTTTCCATAGTTATGCAATCTCTCATGCTAGTAGCTGAGATTTGATCTTAACCAAAAAAACCTGGGGAAATGCCTGAGCATGTCAAGAGCATATATTGCCATGTGTGTTGTACACCCAGTAGATGGAGACAGACACACTGCATAGCTTAAATTTAAAAATGCATCAAATGAAATGCTACACTTTCAGTATTTTCGTATATGTAAACTGTCTCAAATGATAATTGTATGATCTGTATTCCTATAGATATTACAGACTTATATTTTAACATCAGCTCAATTTGAATGGTCTCTCCCTAGAAAATGCAGTGAGAGTTACAGTGCATCCGGAAAGTACTCACAGTGCTTCACTTTTTCCACATTTTATGTTACAGCCTTATTCCAATATGGATTAAATTCATTATTTTCCTCAAAATTCTACAAACAATATCCCATAATGACAACGTGAAAGAAGTTTATTTGAAATCTTTGTAAATTTATTAAAAATATAAAAAAAAGCACATGTACATAAGCATTCACAGCCTTTGCCATAACACTCAAAATTGAGCTCAGGTGCATCCTGTTCCCACTGATCATCCTTGAGATGTTTCTACAACTTGACTGGAGTCCACCTGTGGTAAACTCAGTTGATTGTACATGATTTGGTAAGGCACACACCTGTCTATATAAGGTCCCACAGTTAACAATGCATGTCAGAGCACAAACCAAGCCATGAAGTCCAAGGAACTGTCTGTAGACCTCCGAGACAAGATTGTATCGAGGCACAGATCTGGGGAAGGGTACAGAAACATTTCTGCACCATTGAAGGTCCCAATGAGCACAGTGGCCTCCATCATCTGTAAATGGAAGAAGTTTGGAACCACCAGGACTCTTCCTAGAGCTGGCTGCCCGGCCAAACTGAGCGATCGGGGGAGAAGGGCCTTAGTCAGGGAGGTGACCAAAAACCCAATGGTCACTCTGACAGAGCTCCAGCGTGTCTCTGTGGAGAGAGGAGAACCTTCCAGAAGAACAACCATTTCTGCAGCACTCCACCAATCAGGCCTGTATGGTAGAGTGGCCAGACGGAAGCCACTCCTCAGTAAAAGGCTCATGACAGCCCACCTGGAGTTTGCCAAAAGGCACTTGAAGGACTCTCAGACCATGATGAAACAAAGATTGAACTCTTTGGCCTGAATGGCAAGCGTCATGTCTGGAGGAAACCAGGCACCAGTCATCACCTGGCCAATACCATACCTGGAGTGAAGCATGGTGGTGGCAGCATCATACTGTGGGGATGTTTTTCATGGCCCGAACTGGGAGACTAGTCAGGATCGAGGGAAAGATGAACGCAGCAATGTACAGAGACATCCTTGATGAAAACCTGCTCCAGAGCGCTCTGGACCTTAGACTGGGGTGAAGGGCCATCTTCCAACAGGACAACGACCCTAAACATACAGCCAAGATAACAAAGGAGTGGCTACAGGACAACTCTGTGAATGTCCTTGAGTGGCCCAGCCAGAGCCCAGACTTGAACCCGATTGAACATCTCTGGAGAGATCTGAAAATGGCTGTGCACCGACACTCCCGATCCAACCTGATGGAGCTTGAGAGGTCCTGCAAAGAAGAATGGGAGGAACTGCCCAAAAATAGGTGTGCCAAGCTTGTAGCAACATACTCAAAAAGACTTGAGGCTGTAATTGGTGACAAAGGTGCTTCAACAAAAGTATTGAGCAAAGGCTGTGAATACTTATGTACATGTTTTTTTTTTGTTGTTTTTTATTTTTAATAAATTTGCAAAGATTTCAAACAAACTTCTTTCATGTTGTCATTATGGGGTATTGTTTGTAGAATTTTGAGGAAAATAATGAATGTAATCCATTTTGGAATAAGGCTGTAACATAAAATGTGTGCACTGTACATTGGATTCTCATCAGTAAGCGGCTAAAATGTTAGAAATGCGTCAGTTGTGTCAAACGGGTTGAGGTGGCAATCCCAGATTGCTCAAATTGACCTGGAAAGGTGTAACAGCCTATTAGACTAATGTAAAGTAATTTATAACGCAACATCTACTGTATGCTTATTCCACTCTAGCTGTGTCTCATTCTATATGACTTTCTTTTTTTTGTTGTTTAACTTTCAACAGTTTTATTATTTCCTGTTGGTTGTTGATTTGTTTACTAATCCTTTTATGTAATTACTGTCCCTAGTCATAATAGTGTGTATAGGATTCACTCTGTGGCCTGCAGTGGGAATGAAGCACATCTCTCTGCCTGTACCATGGTGTTCAGTAAGAACACTAGCATAGCCTGTCCTGCTGGAGGTCCTGCTGCAGTCAGTTGTGTGTCTGGACCCCAGTTCACTCAAGGTCACAAACACAAGAGCAAGCAAAACCGTACAGTAAGCTCAAACTTGTTGCCTCTTGAAGGAATAGTGCACACTGTAGGAAGTAATTTTACTAGCAGCTTCTCTCAAAGCTATGAAAATGTATGGAATGGGTTTGTGCTGAAAACTTACTATAGTGTAAGAGCATTTATGGAAAATCTCAAATTGTGTAATGTTGTTGACTTTGAAAAATACTCCATACAAACTTTCTCTTTCTCTGCTTTCTCTTTAGCAGTAAACCATCACTTTAGAATAAGGACTAGATTTCAGTCATTAGTTAGAATAAGGACTATTTAAAGTTATAACAGTAACAAAGGTAGTTCTTTGTCTCTGACCCAGTCTAAGGTGCGTCTAAAGGGTGGTGCGAGGACAGGGGAAGGCCGGGTGGAGGTGCTGAAGGACTCTGTGTGGGGTACAGTGTGTGATGACCACTGGAGCTTGCAGTCGGCTAGCGTGGTATGCAGAGAATTGGGCTTCGGTACTGCTAAAGAGGCTCTGACTGACGCACGCATGGGCCAAGGTGGATTACACTGAGCAACGAGCACCTAACTTTTAGCTTGAACAGAAAGTGTTTAGCCATTATAGGCTGATATAATGAAATACTGATAATGTCTCTAAAGCTTTCTGAACAGAGCATGCATGCATGTGAAACTATTATAAGCCATTTTTGTGCAAAATTATTATTGTGCATCGTTCTCGGTGATGTAACCTTCATTTTGCTCATATTAATCAGAAAATGCAATATTGTGTAATGGTAACCTGACCATAGGCACAGGACACATCTACATGAATGAGGTACGGTGCCGTGGGAATGAGAAGACATTGTGGGCTTGCCCTCATAACAACATCACTGCTAAGAAGTGCAAACACACGGAGGATGCTGCAGTGAGGTGCAACGCCCCTTACATGGGCTTTGAAAAAAGGGTCAGAATCTCTACTTCTAGATGCATAGCTTAATAGTTCGAATTACAACACTTTTTTTTTCCTAATGGGTCTGATATCTTTTATAAACTTATTGTCAACTCAGAGGTCAACTAAGTTACACTTGTTTTGTTACATTTTAATCAATCAATTATTTATATAGTCTATTATGAATATTTGATGGCATACATTTTGTTCTTCACTGAGTTGACAAAGAAATCAGTCAAAGATACTTTTTCCTGAAAGTATCCAAAATTTCATTTTAGATTATGTATTAAAAAAAAACAACAACAACAACAACAAAAAAACTTTCAGTAAAGAGCACAATGGTTTTTTCCACTTTATGACTGATGTTTAGTGTACCCTTAATTGTAGAATCACCCCATGATCTTTCATGGATGCACTACCTAATGACTTTAAATGAGTCACTGGATTGAACAGCGTTTTACTTTTCTTTGCTCGTTGTTGCTTGTCTCTAAACTCATCATAGATCCGTATAACTGGAGGCCGTACACAACTGGAGGGTCGGGTGGAGATTCTGGCCCCTAATGCTGATGCTTTAGAGGAGTGGGGCCTGATCTGTGGGGATGACTGGACTTCTCGAGAGGCCATGGTGGCATGCAGACAGCTGGGACTGGGACATGCTAGCAGCGGCCTCAGAGTAAGAATTCCCAGAATGTCAAGAGCAGGTGTATTATATCAGAGGTACCCAGCTCAGTTAGCGGAGACTTATTTGCTCAATCTAACATGCCTGGAATTATTTTTGGCAAAAGTGAGAAGTTGTGCATCAAGATGTATCTGCTTTGACCTTACTGAAGATTAACAATGTATAGCTGTGTATCTTAAAAACATAGAATTGTCAGATAGAGCCATATATTTACTGTGCAGGGAGGTAGTTGCCAAAAGTATGGATGTGCTCCAGTGCCTTAAATAAGCAGAGTATTAAACAGGAGTGGATCTCTATAACAACATGCTGAGATTGTAGCATAAGTTATCTCAGGACAAGAAACAAAACACACAGAGACTATTGTGCAATACGAAACGGGTTGCATTTGTAGATTCAAGATGTGGACTGACAGGTTCCAGATGCTGGAAAACTCAGAAGTACTACAAGGTTGTCATTTTCATAACTATAAAGCTTAAGCACTTGCTGTACTGTCGTATAATATCCTCCTTAATTAGCGATGCGTTGTTCATGAAAAAAGTCAGCTGCTCAAGTCGGCTCTTTAGTTGAGAATGGTTGGTAAATGAAGACTAGAGCATATGACCTTTTTATTACTATTAAAAGTATTTTTGGAAATGCAGAACCATGTTATAATAACAAGGACTGGCATTTGGCAAATGAGTTAAATATTTTGCATCAGGCACTTCTGTGGCAGACAACAAAGTAAATTAACAATATAGGGAATAAAATTGGCTTATTTCATTGATAATAGACCACAAACTGGTCATAACTCATTATGACAGTACAGATTGTTAGATCATTGTATATGATTTGATTAACAGTGTGGCTTCTGCTTGGTTGGAATGAAAACCTGCCCTCACACCGGCCCTTTCCGGATAAGATTGCCCACCCCTGGTCTAACAACACTGCTTCTTCTTATGCTAATGCATTCAGTGATGTTTATAGTATATGAGCAGTTTTCAAGATTAATGGGCAGGAATCTTCCTCAAATAACTTAAAGTTCAAGTGGTTTTATTGTCATTTCAACTAGAGATGCACCGATACCGATAACCGATTATTCAGAGTGATATCGGCCGATACTGATAACCGATAGTTCTGCCTTTTATACCTTCTTTTAAATTAATAATGATTCATTTAAAAGAATTCTGAAAGAAATCCAAATAAAAACTTGATTCGCTCATTTTCAACAAGTTGTTTCACAGTAACTGGTCTCATAAACAGAAAACACATTACTCAAATTAACATGAACACATGAACTACATTCTGAAGATTAAAGTAAGATTTCTTGGCTTATTGAATGTTATTAATTCATATTAACATTGACTGAATTCTAAAAAACCTCCTGTTAGTCTCACATTCACTCACCACTTACAAAAGCATTTCTACATCATTAACATCAAACTGGTAATATATAATATAAACTTTGTATATATTAACATTAACTGGATACAAATACATGAAATATACAAATACTCTACAAATATATTTTATGTGCAATATATACTTTTTTTGTCAATTCATCTTCAACTTAAATCTTTCAACAGTGTACTGGCCCTTTAATTCAGAATGAGGGCGAGTGGGGGGTATTGACTCGACACAGAAACTTCTGCGTCGTAAAATTTACTTCCAGTGTAAAATTTTAGCGGTGCAGAGTTTACAGAACTTACAAACTGCAGTTTTGTCATCATTCCAGACAAGAGACATCTTTACAGCACAAAATCGATGTGTTTTCCCACCCCCTTTTTATTGACAGGATATAATCGGTCCTGATCATCTGATGTTTTTAAACTATTGGCCGATAGCGGGAAAAATAGCCTTTATCGGCTGATACCGATTATCAGCCGATACAATGGTGCATCTCTAATTTCATCCAAATACAGCTGGTCAAGTACACAGTGAAATGAAACAACGTTCCTCTAGGACCATGATGTTACATAAAACAACACACTAACCCCATGAGACGACACAGAACTAAATAAGATCTACACATTCTACACAAAGTGCACGTGCAAATGTGTGCTAACAACACAGGACAATACAATACTACTAAAACAGGACAATAGGCACAGTGACAGTGTAGCACTGAACAGTACATAGTTTTAGTGCTGGAGATAGGTGCCAAGGAGTAACAATATAATTTAAAAATGGTATAATTGTAAACATAACATGCTATGACTTAGTTTTCAGCAAATTAGCTTATACCAAATATGGACATAGCAGTTATTGTAGTAGCAGCCAGGTAAAGTGTAAATTGCTCAACTTAAAGTTAAGCACTGACACAAAAGCACAATAATACGAATGAATTAATACCTTGCATAATAGAATTGCAGTCCAGTTTATATTCACTGGCTTGTCATCAGGTAACTCAGTGACTAGCCCTTGCAGAGATCCGGGATCCATGTAGAGATCCTTATGGTCAGGGGCAGTACAGGCCACGAGGGCAGAGCAGGTGTACAGGTTGGCTCCAGGTGGCACACTAAGCAGGCCATGGAGGCCTGCCGTCATCTAGGCCTTGGTTATATCCTGCATGCAAACACAATAATAAAGGACTGCTGTATGAATAAGCATTTTCATTCCTGAATTTAAATTTGTAAAAACGCAACAAATACTCATGCTATGATTTTGTAGATGCAAACATGTATAGTACTGTATATCATGGATCTGTACTCCAGTAATACATGACAGAAGCAACTAAACACAATCTATCTGGTTTAATCTACCATTGTTATCAGACTGCTTGTGCACTCTCATTATTATGAGAGATAAGGTCAATAGATTACTCGTTATTCTGTGTCATTAGCATCGTCCTCTTTGTTACTAAGGAAACCTGGTACTGGGACAGCGGCAACGTGACTGAGATGGTGATGAGTGGGGTGAAGTGTCGTGGAGACGAGATGACTCTAACTGAGTGTCAGCATCATAGTGTTGTTAGCTGTAAGAGGGCAGGAGCTGCATTTGCTGCTGGAGTTATCTGCACAGACAGTAAGTAATATGTGCATTGACCAATCGACATGATAGCACCTGGTTTATGGTTTATTAAGTTTTTTATGTTATTGCTTTAGTAAGAGACAAACATAAATAAACATAAACGTATCCTCATCTCCCACAATCCTTAGCGGCATCAGACTTGGTCCTGAATGCCCCTCTGGTGGAGTACAGTGTCTACATAGAAGATCGGCCGCTGCATTTGCTCTACTGTGCAGCAGAGGAAAACTGTTTATCTAAATCTGCAGCCAACGCCAACTGGCCGTACGGACAGAGGCGTCTACTTCGCTTCTCCTCGGAGATCCACAACGTGGGCCAGGCTGACTTCCGTCCCCGTTTGAGCCGTAATTCCTGGGTGTGGCACGAATGCCACAGGTAAACATTTGGGCAGATAATCAGAACTGCTTGTTGGTCTCTAACTGTAAATATAAGTATTTGTCAGAGGCTGCTTTGTGATGACTACTGATAGAGGATCTATCAGCTAAAGGCAACTAAAGGACTAAAAACAATTCAACATAACAGTGAGGTTTTGCTGTTAGCTCCTAAAAACAAATGGTAAATGGCCTGCAGTTATATAGTGCTTTTATCCAAAGCGCTTTATACTGTGTCTCCTTTACCCATTCACACACCAATGGTAGCAGAGCTGCCATGCAAGGTGCTAACTTGCCATCGGGAGCAACTTGGGGTTCAGTGTCTTGCTCAAGGACACTTCGGCATGTGGAGTCGTGTGGGCCAGGAATCGAACCGCCAACCCTACAGTTAGTGGACAACCCGCTCTACCACCTGAGCCACAGCCGCCTCATTGACAAATGAGCAACAACTTCTTGCTCACCATTTTCCAGTCATGTTCAATGTCATATTAATGAGAAATTCAATGAAAAAAAGTAGTAGAGACACCACATGGCACAATTTCGATGATTTATGGCAGACACAGCTTGGTTAGTTAGTGATCTACAAGATGACAAGCACAACAGTGTTAATATTGGTATTAGTATAAAAGTTAAAGCTTTGCAACAGATGACGTGAGGCAGCTGGGCAGATTAAAGCGCTGCTGCATCAGTCTCTTTAGTTAGAAATGAAGCAAGGTCTAAATCCCACTGGCACCACTATCAGCAGGTAGTTGAAAGGCATTGTGGCAAATGTAGGAAACCAAAGTGAAAATAAAGCAAAGTGTTGATAAAATGAAGTTTAAACTAAAATGGCCAACTAAAAATTTGATTACAAATATAAATTATGAACGCCATCGATGATCCCAATTAGAAAGATTAATATGCAAGTCATTCAGGGTGGATTTATCTTTAATTTACAGAACTGAGCTCTAAAGTTTATACCATGGGTTGAGTCCCCACCTGTTGAGTTTGTCAATATTTAAATTTGCTTCTGGAACACACATAAAGCTTAGTACTAGATACTGTAATGTCCTAGTCATATTTTAGTTATTTTATGTGTTGTGAGCAGGCATTAAAGTGAATTAGTCAAGTTTTGTATTTGGAAATGGTTCTAAGAGCAGTAATAAATCCTGCTGTAATTTTGCCTACAGTACTCACTACCTGTGTGTTACCCCTACCAGGCACTATCACAGCATGGATATCTTTACCAACTACGACCTGCTGGATCTCAATGGCACAAAAGTGGCAGATGGTCACAAAGCGAGCTTCTGCCTCGAGGACACAGACTGCAATGAAGGTAAGGCAGGGGTTATGATTATGGTGCTTTTGATGTGCAGAGGCCTGGGCTGCACATATGGGTCTGATTTTGCATTTTATCTGTGAAATGTAGATGTAGGACAGCTGTATTTGAATCATCAGCAAAATGTACCATTTTAAGGAAAAAGTAAGGTTTGAATTCCAGCTTGCACATCTGGATATAAAGGTGTATACACGTTTTAGAGCAACATATGCTTCCAATCAGAATCCATCCCATCTTTACTTCTGAGAGACTCTCTAAGATACTATTTTTATACCCAGTCATGTTACTGACCTGTTGTCAATTAACCTAATTAGTTGCTAAATGTTTCCTCCAGCTGTTTCTTTTTAGTGACCCAGCGGGTTTTCCAGCCTTTTGTTGCCCCGTCCAAACTTCTTTGAGATGTGGTGCGACCATCAAATTAAAAATGACCTTGTTTTTTATCTTAAAATGGTACATTTCCTCAGTTTAAACATTTGATATGTTTTCTATGTTCTATTGTGAATAACATACGGGTTTATGAGTTTTGCAAACCACTGCATTCTGTTTTTATTTACATTTTACACAGCGTACCAACTTTTTTGGACTTGGGGTTGGATTTGTCTTCATGATTGGATAGTTTTTAGGTTACATGTTCATAGAAAATGAGAAGCATACGATTTGTTAACTTCATTGCTACAGGTGTTTCAAAACAATACGAGTGTGCCAACTTTGGTGAGCAGGGCATCACGGTTGGCTGCTGGGACACATACAGACATGATATAGACTGCCAGTGGATTGATATCACTGATGTTAAACCCGGAAACTACATACTGCAGGTAAACACTAAGAACCTTATTCGTAAACAATAAATAAATAAATCATTGTCATACAAACACAATCCACAACAGATATCTATTTTTTTTTTTTGGAAATGCAGAACAACTCTATAATGGCAAAGAAATGTAAATATGGTGTTCACAGTCTGCACTCTTCTCTATTTATTTTTTTTATTCATTTTCATGAGATTCATTTACATGTGATTCGTTTTCATGTGATTCATTTACTGATTTGCTTCTCTTTAAATCCAGTTTTAGACTGTGATATTACAAAGGTCTTTCCAGATTATTACTTGCCACACTGTATGAGATAACCCCAATAAAATTGCCTGAATTCTATAATATAATTTGTTCACCATGTTAGGTTTAAATCCTCTAAAAACAGATTCGCAATTGAAGAACATTACTCTGTTCCAATTCACATCCTTCAAAGCATTGGCATGTTTTGTTTATTTTCACAATTGCCACTACTGTATTTTAGCTAATTCTTGAGTTTGATCTCACCCTATGCTGTCTTGTAATTATTATATTTTAAATGAGCATTGTAATAAATTCATTCACAGTTTTTTTTTTTCCTTTTTATACTAACAAAGGGAAACAAAATTAAAAAGTACAATCACCGAAAACAGATGCCTTTTTTTTTCTGGAAATGCAGAACAACACTATAATGGCAAAGAAATGTAAATATGGTGTTCACAGTCTGCACTCTTGTGGCAGACATATGATACTGCAACAGCACAGCAAATTAATAATACTTCAACATACACTCACCGTCCACTTAAATAGGAACACTTGTACGCCTGCTCATTTATGCCATTATCTAATCATTCAATCAATCCCAGTTTCTGAAATACTCAAACCAGCCCATCTGGCACCAACAACTATGCCACAGTTAGTCACAGAGATCACATTTGTTCCCCCATTCTAATGTTTGATGTGAACATTTACTGAAGCTCTGGACCTGTATCTGTATGATTTTATGCATTGTGTGCTGATATATGATTGAATGATTAGATAACTGCATAAATGAGCAGGTATACAAGTGTTCCTATTAAAGTGGACAGTGAATGTAGGTTTCACTTTAGGAGGGTGAAGCATGTAAAAAAAAGAAAAAAAAGAAAAGAAAAAAGGTTTATTAAACTGACATAGCACACAATGCTATACTGAACGAGGGAAAACACACCTGTAGGATTCATTAGTTAATATTAACATAAACTGGTCAGTCATTTGTTTATTTAGCACTTTCTTCCTCCAAAAAATGTAACGCATTTTGCTGGCTCTGTCTCTCACAGGTTATACTAAACCCCAACTTTGAGGTAGCAGAAAGTGACTTCACCAATAACGCCATGCGCTGCAATTGCAAATACGATGGTCATCGAGTCTGGCTGCATAAATGCCACTTAGGTAACTACTAACCCTATTTGTATAGATCTGCAGTGTTTAGACTTTTCACTTTTCAACACATCCCACCATTGATTAGCTCATTATTTATTGTCTACCTTCTATGTTTCTTGTTAGCAATACAATCATTTTATTTCATATTTTGTTCTTAGGTGATTCATACAGCGAAGAAGCAGAGAAGGAGTTTGAACTTTATCCTGGTCAGCTGAATAATCAGATCTTATAACACCAATCACCATCACCAGGAACTGCTTTAAGCCACAATGAGAATAGCTTTATAATATACCTAACTATTTATTCTTACTGAATAGTTTTAATATAGCGTCCACCAAGTCCAAACCAGAGATATCTCTTTACCAACATCTGAGGAGTTCTGTGGAATACCATGGACAACAGCTAGCATTTTTGCGTACAGTCAGCTCAGGAGCAGTGGAACAGAGGACCTTAAATTAGCCCTTTGTCTAAAAAGAAAGAAAAGGAAATAGCTGAAGGGAGCAGCCCGATTTTGTACTTCCTCATTAACGAACCAGTCCACGTTCATCCTTCTTCTAGTCCCTATATTAGATAAATAAGCTTTTAGAAAACTTAAAGCATTTTAAAGGGAATGTTCATAATGGATGCATTTATAAAATGTTGAGCATATTTTTCAATAAAATGTTTGAACTATATGTATTTATCCCTGGTGATTTTAGTTTATATAAACTTTAAGAAAGTGGCTTTTCAGCATATATATGTGCACTTTATCCTTGTTTGTGACATTTACATTTATTCATTTAGCAGACGCTTTATCCAAAGTGACTTACAAATGAGAAAAATACAAGCAAAGCGATATATCAAGCAGAGAACAATACAAGTAGTGCTCCCATACAAGATCCATTAATTGAGTTCCAGAAGAAGCAAAGTGCACAGAGTAGAGGTGTAAGTGCAAAATTTTATTTTATTTATTTATTTATTTATTTTATGAGTTGGTTAGGTGTTCACGGAAGAGGTGGGTCTTTAGCTGTTTTTTGAAGATGGTGAGAGATTCCGTGGTCCGGATTGAGGTTGGAAGTTCATTCCACCACTGAGGAACAGTTACTGTGAAGGTTCTGGAAAGGGACCTTGCGCCACGTTGAGTGGGAACTACTAAACGTTGGTCACTAATCGATCGCAGATTGCGTGAGGGAACGTAAGCCTTCAGGAGAGAGTTGAGGTAGCATGGTGCTGTTTCAGACAAGGTCTCGTAGGTGAGCATCGAGGCCTTGAATTTGATGCTGGCAGCTACCGGAAGCCAGTGGAGGGAGATGAAGAGGGGTGTGACATGGGTTCTCTTGGGCTGGTTGAAGACGAGGCATGCTGCAGCATTCTGAATCATTTGAAGGGGTTTGATGGAGCTGGCTGGGAGGCCCGAAAGTAGTGAGTTGCAGTAGTCCAGTTTTGAGATAACAAGAGCCTGGACTAGTATCTGTGTAGCCTGTTCGGTGAGGTAGGGTTGGATTTTCTTGATGTTGTACAGGATGAACCTACAGGACCCGTGCAGTTGTTGAGATGTGGTCTGTAAAGGTCAAGCTGTCATCAAGAATCAATTTCATATTTCATATCCATTTCATATGGCATGAAGTTAAACTCTCAAACTCCATCTATATTTTACGAAAGCCCTAAGCGGCCACGCATTATTACTTTTTTGTTTTTGTTGTTTTCTCGTGATCTCGACATAACAAAAGTTGTTTTATCATGATGTAATTTTATATCTTGTACTTTGTGAATGGGACTGATGTTACATTGAGGGCGTAGGTTTGGTCTCAATATTGGAAGGGACACCCATCCACCCCGGAAAAAAAAGGACTGTTTAATGTTGACAACCAACTGGTTTATTAAAATATAACATCTATATTTACAGTAAGATCTGTATTTACATTTAAATACAAATTATACAAAGCAACAGATCAAAGAATAAAAGAAAGTAAACTATGAAATTACTTGTTAACGGAAAAGAGAAAAAAAAACAAAAAAATGTTTTGCATCCAACATCAACATTCTTCATGATAGTCCTTGGTGTCTATTTAAACAATCCAAACAGCGACTAAAGCTATCTGTGGTATTCTTCCAATTATTGAAACCCTTTGTGCAGAAGTGGTCCAAAGTGGTCTTTTTTATGGTGTATGCTTTGACACACTCAAAACAAAGAACCTTTTTCAGTGTTGGTCTGTAGTGAAGCCATGAATACTGACTGTACCAGTTCGCCTGAAACCACAAAATCTTGTTTGGAAGTTGCTGTACTTCGATGAATTTTAGATCAGGCTGGTATGGCTTACTCCCCATGTCCATGACACTGCTACACATTGACCTGCTTCAGGATCATCCTCACTCACACTGACTGTCTCCTAAAGAGAAAACTAAACTTAACCTGTTCTGTACCAACATTTGCAAATTATTCTTTTCCATCCTGTGTTATAATAACTTGCAACTAAGTTAACATTAAAATAGGCAGACTATGGTACTTACAATACATGTAAATTGGTCATTTACAATTAATCCATAATAGCATATGAAGAGTTGGGTTGTTTTGATTACATTTATTTTCACTTAATTAAAACAACCCAACTGCAGTTTGATTGATATTTCCTGGAATGCACAGTTTAAAAAATTATTTATGAAAATGAATTAAAATGGTGGATATCTGTTTTTGCAAATGAACTCTTCATATAGGCCTATGTTTAATCACAGTATCATTTTAAGACCTCACCTGAATCCCTGAAGGTCCAGCTGCTTCTCCCTCAATCTGCCCTACGGCATCTTTAGGCCTACTTGATTTCTGAGTTTCCTATTGTAATAAAATTATGCATTGGTGAAGATACATAAACATATAGTTAAACTTTGGATCCCATTTATTTTTGAGGGAAATGTTAATATAGAGTGAATAGGATCTTATGTTGTTTTGATGTAAGATTTTTTCAAAACAAACTCATGATCAATATGTTGACTTTCAAAAGGTTATACTGTATATTTGCTGAACATCCTAAAGACTGACTTTAATGCTGATTCCTCCCTACAATTCCAAATGTAATTCATAATTAGGACCTCACCTGAAACCCTGAAGATGCAGCCGTTTCATCCTGCTCTACTTCAGCCTGCTGCTGTGTTTCCTGCATACAAACTCATTCATTAAATTATGACATTTTCATGGGATTTCTAGACTAAAATTCAACTCCACATAATTTCATATACACACCTATTTTATGTTCCAGCTAGCAACCTGACTGCTAGCCTGCAGATGACAGAAGGCAGGGTCAGCTTGCTAGTTAACGCTAGCTAACACGGTTACCTAACATCAGGTGACATTACTTTCCGCAGTGCAAGGCTGGTGACGTTTGGTCGCTAACAGGTTTTCATTTTAAATCAATGTGGCTACTGGACAGTTAGTTTACTACCTATTATATCGCTTTGTGTGGGGAAAAAGCTCCTGATGTCTCGTCGTTTTGTTTTTTTTGTGGCATGATATCTACAAAGTACAAAACGTGTTGGCATGGGGAAAATACTTTATGTGTGCTGTGCCGTGCAGACAATAGAGGAAAGGGAGTAAAGTCATCTGAAAGACTACATTTTTCGCCCATGCTTGAGGTATGGACTGACAGCCTTCATAACCACGCCTCCGTGTCTGTACTCTACACTGACAGCTCGATATTTGCACGTAAGGTGAGCCTTCAGATAGCCCCGCCCCCTCCCTTTCAGCCAATCAAATGCTAGCATACCTACATCCTGGAGCTTCTGGGAGAGTATGCTATGGAATGTACATGACTTCACTCCAAAGATAATGCGAACGAGTTCGCGCAAATATTGGTAGAGACAATTCTGCCCTCCCAAAATATTGATAGGGACATGTCCCTACCGTCCATATGCAAATCTACACCCTCGTGTTACATGCACGTTGGCATCTTCGCCATCATAAATGTAATAATTGCCCGCTGTAGAGATGGACGTGATCTCCACATTAAAAGAGAGGGGTGTCCCCCTTCTCAAGTGTCGGATACTAATGTGTAAATCGTCAATCCTGCAGCGAAGAGGTATTTTATTAGGGCACCCCAGGAGTTAGGATCACCCTGGTTCCTTAAACAAAAAGCCAATAGGATTTTTTCCTTTGGCTTTTGGATTATAGCAGAAAAACTCTGTGACCAACAAGTTTATGATTCTCACGTTTCGTTCATTAAGATAAGATTCATAAGATTTTTGAAGTCTATACACTTCCCAGAAGTAAAAAGCTCATTTTAGGCTATAAACATACTACACCACGGTCGCATGACTTCAACGTCACCACCGCTACGCTTCCGGCAACTCTTTCGAGCTTTATTTACAAAAAAAACAACGCAATTGGAAAATACTATAAATTGATAAATCTACAAGTTGAGTTGCAAGAGTGCGAGTATAAACACAACGAGGCTGTAATAGAACATTTTCCTGTTCGGTGTGATGTTTAATGTCCCTGACAACCTCTGTACTCCCATTTAGCCACTTGTTAGCGACCGTCTTTTTCAAGACACGTAAAAGCTTTTTAAAAAATCTTGAGTGGGGTAAACGGGAACATATATAGCTTGTGTTAACCCAAGATCTTATTTCAGGCATTTAACCCCAAGAACCCCATTCAAAACCCCATCCCAATTGGGATGATGTCCAGTGCACAGGAAAATTAAACCACGATCACGAGAAAAGAGAAAAAGAAAAAAAAAGCGCAATAATGCATGGCCACTTAAGGCTTCCGTAGTATTTAAACCCAAGTCCAGACAAGTGAGTCCATGTAAGTAATCTTGTGCAATTCAAGGCATACTACACAAAGCCAGACAATTCTTAACTCAAACCCATAATCCACTTTGGGCACACTAACCCATGACTGCACAACTGAAGGCAGTTTTCTTAAAACCTGCTGTTTCTGGCTTGTTCTTGGTAGTTGTCCAATTTTTAATATGCATCATCTGGAAGAAACCTCAAACTTAAGCACACAATGGGCCCCTAGTTCTTTATGGATAAACAGAAAGGCAGAATTAAGCTATTAAAACCACTTTGGTGCAACACAAGTAGCTAAATAGTGCTATAGGTAACAGTAGTCAGTCTTTTCAAAATTGTGCAATGAGATTACTGTAGTTAGTCACACTAAGATACCTAACTGAACACTGTATTTGGTGGTACACCAAAATTATAAGTGAGAAAGACCTTCACTCCTTAAAATAGTTAGCAAAGGCCAATTCAACAAGTCTACCATTAGAACAGAATCATATTGGTTTTAATAGGAAAATAAGAATTGTATTAAGATTCACTGCAAGAAATACCCTGAGACCATGATTATAAATTGCATGTTTTACTAATATTAAACAAAGTTGGAAGAAACAAAATTGAGGAACAAAGAATCTGAGAAACAACTCGACAAACAACTCAACCAGGGAAGAAAGGAACAGAAAAACATGGAAAAACAAACATGTAAACAGAAAAAAGCAAACATGTGAACAGAACATGGAAAGTTACTGACAATATATTTAAGCCAGCTCCTCTTCTCCCTCCTCCTCAAACTCTCCTTCATCTTCAGCAGTTGCATCCTGGTACTGCTGGTACTCTGAAACCAGGTCATTCATGTTGCTCTCAGCCTCTGTGAACTCCATTTCATCCATACCCTCACCTGTGTACCAGTGCAGGAAAGCCTTGCGTCTGAACATGGCCGTGAACTGCTCCGAGATGCGCTTGAACAGCTCCTGGATAGCAGTGCTGTTCCCAATGAAGGTGGCGGCCATCTTCAGGCCACGGGGTGGGATGTCACACACAGCTGTCTTCACGTTGTTGGGGATCCATTCAACAAAGTAGCTGCTGTTTTTGTTCTGCACATTGAGCATCTGCTCATCCACCTCCTTCATGGACATGCGGCCACGGAAAACAGCAGCCACCGTGAGGTACCGGCCGTGGCGTGGGTCACAAGCGGCCATCATGTTCTTGGCATCGAACATCTGCTGGGTTAATTCAGGCACAGTGAGAGCACGGTATTGCTGGCTACCCCTGCTAGTCAGTGGGGCAAAACCTGGCATAAAGAAGTGCAGACGGGGGAAGGGCACCATGTTGACAGCCAGTTTGCGCAGGTCAGCATTGAGCTGCCCAGGGAACCTCAGACATGTTGTGACTCCACTCATGGTGGCAGAGACCAAGTGGTTCAAGTCACCATAGGTTGGTGTTGTGAGCTTGAGGGTGCGGAAACAGATGTCATACAGGGCTTCGTTGTCTATACAATATGTCTCGTCTGTGTTCTCTACCAGCTGGTGCACAGACAGTGTGGCATTATAAGGCTCCACCACTGTATCCGAGACTTTGGGTGAGGGGACAACGCTGAAGGTGTTCATAATGCGGTCAGGGTACTCCTCACGGATTTTGCTGATGAGCAGGGTGCCCATGCCCGAGCCAGTACCACCACCCAGCGAGTGAGTGAGCTGGAAGCCCTGGAGGCAGTCGCAACTCTCTGCCTCCTTTCGCACCACATCCAGGACAGAGTCCACCAGCTCAGCACCTTCTGTGTAGTGGCCCTTGGCCCAGTTATTACCAGCACCACTCTGGCCTGTGGAGAAGTGTTGATTACATGCAGAGTTACAGCTAGCAGGAAACAGCAGGCAAATCAAAATGAGGCACAAGACAGATATGACTGATTTACTGCTTTGCATCTGTATGCAGTTATAGAGTGCTGTGTAAAAATTACCAAAAACAAAGTTGTCAGGCCTGAAAATTTGCCCAAAAGGTCCAGACCTCACCGAGTCCATGGTACCTGGCTCCAAATCTACCAGAACAGCACGGGGGACATACTTGCCACCTGTAAGGATCCAAAAATGAACAAAAATTACAGAATATGCATTATATGTGTATTAAAAAAAAAAAGGTTATTTTTAAAAACTTTAAAAAAAATTTTTTTAAAAGTACATAACCCTGAAATACCTCACCTGTAGCTTCATTGTAGTATACATTAATTCTATCAAGTTGAAGATCACTGTCACCATGGTAACTGCCTGTAGGGTCAATCCCATGCTCGTCACTTATGACTTCCCAGAACTGAGAGCACACAAAAGTGTGTTGTTTTGTAAACAATGACAAATAACTAGTTTTACTTCAAAAGCTTAAACACAAAAGAAAGCAGACTGACAGGAAAACAGAACAAGCTTCACTCAAATCACAACTTCAAACATCAATCTGACACGCTGCTCCAACGGAGGGCGAGAGAGAGACAGACAAGTATATAAAGCCATTTTAAACCGCCGACGCAGGCTGGTCGGTCAAAACCTTTACGATGACTTTAAAAATAATAATTAAAAAAAACAAAACAATAATATATAGGCAATAAAGTTTAACCTTTTGTTATTCGGACAAAGAACGAGTGAAGTTTTTGGCCGCTGAGAGAGCTTTCCATGATCCTAACCAGATACAACCGGCCATGTTAGCTGCAGGGCGCGCGCGCACCGGCCACACCCTTCAGCAGCTGCATTGTTTAGCCGTTAGTTCATTCACAGAAACTCGCTCGTAGGGGAAAAGGTCTAAAATATTAACGGCTCACAGACATTTGGGCTTCACATCAACATTTACCAAATGTGGTTTACTAAGCCCGATGGTTAACAGTATAGTTGCTGCATTTGTTTGTTTTTTTTTTAAGTTATAAAAAGTTATAACTGAGCCTGTGATACAAAAATATGAAAATAAGTTGTTATATAAGCTAATAAAAAGACAACTGTTAAAACGAATGGGACTATTAAACAATCAACAGGAGCTCAAACAGCCTGAGGCCTTCACACAGTCTGGGAGACAGGAAATGAAAACCTGTGAATGTGTGTTGAAAAGACAATCTTTCACGTCTTACCTTGGCACCAATTTGGTTACCGCACTGTCCTGCTTGCAAATGAACAATTTCCCTCATTCTGCACGCTGTAAAACAAATAACGCAACTGAAAGAAATCTCGTCTGACTCTACACTACGACAATGAAACTGTAATTTGAGAAGTACTTCTATTTATTCGGTCTGCTGAAATAGCCAAAGCGTTCCCATTGGTCACGTTATGTCATGCGCCCGCCTCCCCGACGATTTAATTGGTGGAGGCTTGTCGCGAGGCCACCGAGAAATCTATGACTATTGGCTGATGCAGCGTACACTCAATTGTGATTGGCAGATATTGTTGCAACCAATTTTTTATTTTTTTTTTAAATGCTTGTCTTTATTTTACAGGTCAGTTGGAGTTTATAACGGTTCTCCTCAGCGGTAAAAAAAAAAAAAAAAAAAAAAAAAAAAACATTCAGAGGGTCCCTGAAACATAGCCAGGGGGTTTAAAGTTATTTACAGCGGTGCACATCACCATCCATTATTATCAAAGTTATTACATTTATTATTGAGTTCTTCTGTCATGTTCGACTGGTCACTTGTGTTAGGTTTAATCCAAAGTCAAAAAATAAGTAGCTTGTAAATAATGTCAGCTTGGACCTAATGTGTTCTGCAGCAAAAAACTGAAGAATATAAGACTCTGGCTCCAAGAAATATCATTTTTTAAATACATTTAAACTATTTTCAATGTTCAAGATTTAAAAATACTTAAAATATCTCCATGTCTCCACACTATTCAAAACATAATGTTTAACATGTTCAACATGGACACTTCTGAGACAAAATAAAACAAGATTTTTCATGTATAAATGATCATTAATGTCTGATATTGAATCTACAAATATCCTTACACCATAACGCCAAACTGGGTTTTGTTCAGTACCACCCAATGCCAAGCTACTGCTTTCTAAATGTAAACTTCATAAAAAAAATAATATGAGATGTTTCACTGGTACTCGGGTGTAGTACAAACTGTTTACCAAAATAATATTTTTTCTTTCGCAGAGAAATAAGTAAAAAGACATGCATGATTGCCATGCAAGAGGATTAATAAAAATCCATTGAAGTCAACTGATTCCAAACCTCTTATTTCCATCCCTTCTTTCTGTACGTTTGCTGAATACAAATGCTGCAGGTAAAGTAAGTGTAATTCTTTCTTTTCCTTGTTTTAGGATCATTGTGTGAACTCCAATTAACTGTCCCTCAATTAACTTGAGCAATTTGTTTGATTTGATCCAGGCCATCTTTCTCAAATTTTCATACATACACTTCCTCTTAGAAATATATTTCTTCTTTGCTTTATGATAACTAGGAATGCTCACTGGTAACCTGCCAGTCTGCATTGCTGAGTATGTGCTGCTGCTTGCCTGTGTTCTGAATCTCAGAAAAATGCTTTCAAACATGAACTGCATTCACAAGATTTCTATGCTGATGTGTAGTTTTTATACAAATACATATTGTATAATGAGTTCCTACAAGAAAACTGACCATCTAAATATTTTCAATGAACAAGATCAACCTAATGAAATGTTACAATATACAAATAGTACTTTTCTTATTCATTAGACAAAATGACTGGACTATACACATTAATCTTAACACATGTGAACCAGTCAATGCATATTCCAATATGATATAAACACCAAGCATGTCTGTGAATATATGTGTCTAGATTGCTGATGATAAAGAAGTCCTGATAAAATTACTATACAGGGATTAGTTTATTTTTCATTCATGGTTTGTTCTGAAAGGAAACAATATTTTGGGTTCTTGCTCCAGCATTTCTTGCCCCCTCTTGAGTTGGAAACCAGTTAGAACAAAAAAAAGAATGGTTAATAATAATGATTTATAATTTTATTTATTTATTTATTTATTTATTTATTTTTACATATTCTTTACGTATTATAGTTCATGTACTTATTTTGTTCACTTGAGCATCCCTTTTGTTTGCAGTTTGATTGTGGCTTGTAGAAAAAAATGTTTTCTACACAGATTTTCCTGCCATCATCCCATCTATGAAAACCCTGTTATCGTGTCTGTCTAATGTCATGTCTTTATGTAGTCAGGTGTGAATTAAGTAACAAATTATTTTAGCCTTATTGCAAAAATATTTGGGATATACTTTCTTCAAATCAGACTGGTATTGAAAGCTAAAGTTATTAACTCATTAAGCACTGAAAATAACGTTAACTGTGGAACAATTTAGAGTGATGATGTCTGCATTTTCAATTACACTCAATTAAAAATGTAGTCCATTTTCAGTTTTCATTTTCATTCCTGTAACATTTCTAATCCTTGTTAGTATATTGACATAGACTGATGTGGCAGTGTGAGGTCATGTGAAGTGTGAGTCGGTGATGAAGCAGCAACAAAAGGAGTGGTGGAGGTTAAAGGTTGTGATGGGCCTGATGGTGCAGCTTCTGCAGGTAATAGTTGTATCTACACAGTTTATTGCACTAACTGGACATAAGAGACCATCATGCAAGAGAAAACATGGAATTCTTATTGAAATGCACAATGAAAAATGTAGTTAAAAAAAAAAACCCAGTATAAACCGTAAGTTAGAGAATCATAGAGTGGATTATAGCTTTTTGTTGGGATTAGTGCAGCTATTTGACTGCTGTTGTGAGGAATACTAAAGGTGTCTTACACAGATCTCTAGTGATAACACTCAGGGGGACATCTGGTAGCACTTCCTTCATCTGATGTGCCATCCGCACCACTCTAGGATCCTCTGCCCCAGCGCTCGAGCCCAGAAAACCCTGTACCACAGTACGAGGTCCGGCCCCCAAATCTATGTGGGAAAACAGTATGTTTTATAATAAAAAGTTTTCGCCACTGAGTGTGTACACTGTATAAAAGCTTTACTCAGTATACAATATCTTAGCTCATAAATTTCAGTACAGTTTCAGTACTCTATCCAGTTTCTCCCAACTGAACCTGTACTTACCCCGGTGTGTGGTGTGGGAAACTGTGTGTCTTTCTTTTGATGTGCTCAGCTTTGTCTGCTTTGGTGATCTGTGTTGAAACAACACCGATCTCGTTGGCCAGAAGCTGAAGACAAAAACAATAGATAAAACACGATCAAACCTAGACAGGGGGTTTAATTTGTCCAAGTTTTCATTTGATGTATTAGATCTGGAATAACTGGAAAACAAAACAAAACAATCATGGTAAACATGTTTGGAGATTAAAAAAATAATAATCTGTGGGATATTTTAGTGAGTTGAAGAATTGTATATGATAAATTTATAGAATGAAGAACAGTAAAATGGTTCTAATAATCCTAAGAAGAAATTAATTTCAAACAGGGATTTTGCTAACTGTTATTTTGTCTTTATTTTGTTAATGTCTATTATTCTTTCCTGTCTGTTTGTTGTTGCTTGTAACTGATCAAGGAGCTTAAAATCAACTTGCTGAAGGGATACTGCCCCCTAGGACTCCACCTGCCAGCTGTCTCTGCTTTAGTGTTGACCTTTAAACAGACACAGTCATAACTAAATAACATGATGGTGTATAAAAACAAGCACGGAACATTTTCTGTTGTGGAAAAAACACAACAGGGCTTGCAAGTGTATGCCAACTGATCCAGTGACCTTCATCAACTCTCACATCATTCCACTCTGTCACTTATTATCACCATGTCTCCAAGCTACTATAAATATATTTATAATGAGGCAGTCACTGATTGCTGTCGGGATTTGTTTCTGACACAAATTCTTTCTGTCTACACACCCCTGTTAAAACGTAAAACACTTTTGTGGTGTAATTTTTTTTTTTTAATGAACATATAAATATAAACTGACAAACAGTAAGAAATGTTTTGGGGAAGGAAAACAAAAAACTTCCAATACCCAGCTTGCATAAATATGCACACCCTTTTATAAATGGGAACGTGGATATGCTCAGAATCAACCAATCACATTCAGACTCATGTTACAAATTAATTAGTATACACCTTCCATCAGTTAAAGTGAGGGATTACACCCAAATAAAGTACCACTGCTCCAACAGGATTTTGGTAACATCTATCTGGAAAAGCCATGGACTGCAAAGAGCTTACAAAGCAGGTACAGGATCTCGTTGTTGAAAAATATCAGGAGGTTTACAAAAAATGTCCAAGGCATCGGAACACTGTAAAGACAATAATCAACAAGTGTAGAAAATATGGCACGACAGTGACACTACTAAGAATAGGTCCTTACTCTAAAATTAATGAGATCAGGAGAAAACTGGTCAGGGAGGCTGCCAAGAGGCCTAGAGCAACATTAAAAGAATTGCAGCAACTTCTGGCAAGTACTGGTTGCTCCCTACACGTGACAACAATCTCCCAAATTATTCATATCTCTGGGCTATGGGGTAGGGTGGCAAGATGGAAGCCTTTGTTAACCAGAAATAAATAAATAAAAATACATCCAATCTCCCAAAACTGTGTGGAATAACGTGTTATTGTCTGATGAGACCAAAGTTGAACTTTTTGGCTATAACACCAAAAGATTTGTTTTGTGTCACACAAAAACAAAGCACATCACCAAAAGAACACCATCCCCATGGGGAAGCATGGTGGTGGCAGCATCATACTTTTGGGACCGTTTTTCTTCAGCTGGAACTGGGGCTTTAATCAGGGTGAAGGGAATAATGAATAGATCCAAATACCTGTCAATTGTGCAAAACCTTAAGGCTTCTTCTAAAACTCTTACAATGAACAGGAATTTCACCTTTCATCTTGACAATGACCCAAAGCAACCCTCCAGATCAACAAAAAAATGGCTTCACCAAAACAAGATCAAGGGTTTGGAATGGCTGACCAGACCTCAATACAATCAATTTGACAGAGTTAGGGTGCTTTTGCAAGGAAGAATGGCAAAAATATTGCTACATCAAGCTGTACCAAACTGATTGACTCTTACCCAAAAGATTGAATGCTGTGATAAAATCTAAAGGTGCTTCAACTAAGTACAACCCCAATTCTGAAAAAGTTGGGACAGTATGGAAAATGCAAAAACCAAAAAGAGTCATTTAAAAAATTCAGTTCACCCCATACTATATTGAGAACACATTATTAACACATTATTTGATCTTTAACTTTGTGCATTTAATTAATTTTTTTAAATGTTATTTATCATTTAAAATCTGATGACTGCATCACACTCCAAAAAGTGTATAGAATATCATTATCAGAATATCATAGAAAAGTAAATTTTTTCCCATAATTTAATTCAAAATGTGGAACTTTCATATATTCTACATTCATTACACATAAGGCGAAATATTTCAAGCCTTTTTTTTATTTTAATATGGATGATTACGGCTTACAGCTCATGGAAATCAAAAATCCAGTATCTCAAAATATTACACAATGGCCGTTTTGTCCAGAAACTATTTGAAATGTTGACTTGTCGGACCACAAAACATGATTCCACTGTGCTACTGTCCATCTGATGAGACCGAGCCCAGAGAAGGGGGTGCGCTTCTGGACAGTGTTGATGTATGGCTTCTGCTTTGCATAGTAAAGCATTAACTTGCATATGTGGATGCAGTGGCGAATGGTATTGACTCACAAAGGTTTACCAAAGTATTCCCGAGCCCATGTCAGGATATCTATTACAGACTCATGACGGTTTTTAAGACAGTGATGTTTGAAGGATCAGAAATCACGCGCATTCAGAAGTGGTTTTCGGCCTTTCCCTTTACGCACTGAGATTTGACTGTATTCCTTGAGATAATCTTTTAAATAATCTTTTAAATTATATTGTGCACTGTAGAAGGTGAAATGCCCAAAAATCTACCAATTTGTCTTTGAGGAATGTTATTCTCAAAGTGTTGGATTATTCACTGACTCATCTGTTGGCAGATTTGGCGAGCCTCAATCCATCCTTGCACTTGAAGAACTAGGCCTTTTTTGGAGGCTCCTTATATACTATGATTAGACGATTGCCTCACTACACTTTTATCTTCAAAAAACTATGCTAGTCAAAGTGTATTTACAAATCAATCCTCTTTGTTTTTTTAAAAGCATTTTCCATACTGTCCCAACTTTTTTTCTGTATAGGTTGTACGTATGTATGTATGTATGTATGTATGTATGAATGTATGAATGAATGAATGAGTGAATGAATTAATAAATTTTTCCTTTTTCATTAAAAAATTGTGAGGATGCAGGTCAATATAAACATGAAGAAATATGAGAGGTAAAAGAAAACTGTGTGTTGTGTGTCTCACTGAACCTGCACAAAAGCTGCAAAAAGTAGTCTTGAGTAGGTTATGAATGACAAGCACTTGAACATTACACCAGCATGTACCTGCTCTATTGTGCACTTCATACCTGTTACTCAACTCTGCTTTAACTGCATACCATGCTAAATACCTCTACTGTGGAGAAAACAATACACCACCTTTGTCCAGAACAGCATACCAGTATAGTAAATAGTGTGCTGCACAGACATAGATGGGAGGCTAAGGGCCCAATTTAAACATTTTCACTTAGGGGTGTACTCACTTTTGTTGCCAGCGGTTTAGACATTAATGGCTGTGTGTTGAGTTATTTTGAGGGGACAGCAAATGTACACTGTTATACAAGCTGTACACTCACTACTTTACATTGTAGCAAAGTGTCATTTCTTCAGTGTTGTCACATTAAAAGATATAATCAAATATTTACAAAAATGTGAGGGGTGTACTCACTTTTGTGAGATACTGTATCTGTTCCTATACTTTTGCTCACCTACAAATTGAGTGGTCTGATACAAAAGGTTCTATATTTTATGTTGTTTAACACATAGATGTAAATAACAGGAAATAAAAGCTGAAATCCTAAACTCTCATCTCATATCCATCTTTTGATCTCAAACCCAAATGTCCTTGGTGTATAGCAAAAACAAATTAACTGGCCTTGCCGTTCCAATAGTTTCAGAGGTGACTGTATATTCACTACAGTATATACAAATGTGTTTGATAATTTAAGCCCTTGATGCCACAGGCTTGAATGAATTAATGTAGATACAAGGCCAAATTATGTGAGAAATATCTGAGAAAAAAAATAAAGCAAGATAGGCACAATGGAGAGAGGTTAGACAGAATGATTTCTCTCTATAAAGGAGCAAAAAGATATTTGTGAAAAGGGTTGAAAAAGTGACTGAATAAGAGAGGAAGAGAGAGACACTGATGTTAGACAGAAGGATTTCTGTTACTTACTACAAAAAATTTCCTCAGTGTAGTTACTCCAAATCTTATTGTGTTTGTATAGTGGTTAACAAAGGCAGATGTCCCTGTGGAATTGGCAAGCCACCATGTGAAAGCTGGTCTCAGTCACTCTGTCAAAGGCAGCCCTGATTTTTCCCCTGGCCACACACCATACCGTCAGCTCCCCTTTCCTACTGATTATTCTCCCACCAGTCCAGTTTATCCTCAATAAAATTAATTATTTCTTATGCTTTGTCTGCCTTGTGTTTTTTTTCTTATCCAATACACATCCAACAGTCTAGGTAGGTGAACTTCAGGTAGAGGTGTACTCAGGAAGAAGTGTACTTCTTGGGTCGCCGGTCTAGCTTATAGGTCTTGTTCAGACATTCACTGAATACCTTTTTGGTCAGGGGGATGTGTCCACACTCCATGATCCTTGCCAAACACTGAACTTGGCATCTACTTGTTTATCCCTCACTGTGGTATACGGTAGCCAAGGGTTATGAACCCTGACCTCTTTTCCAGGTTTGGGGTGCATTCAGGCAGCTTGCTGTTCTGAGAGCTCTCCTCAATGTCACTGTTGCAGCGCTCATCATTGAGCAAGCTGGGCAATACGTGGTGGCCCCAGAAGCCTCACAACAGCTCATTCAGCTGGAAGTGCTTGGCCTCATGCTGCAGGCATTTGTGCTCAGGGAAGTGAAGTGCTCAGGCAGCAATGAGTGCCGGTCATGTAGGAAGTCCAGGACAAAGCAAAACAGGAAACTATCACTTCTTGTACATCACAGCTTGCACTAGCAAATACCATTCTCCCTGTGCTACCCTACACTTCTTGTACATCAAGAATCCCATCCTATAAAGTCAGCTGAGGAAACATGGAAAAGAAGCATGAAACAAATAAAAGAGAGGGAGAGAGAGAGTCTTTTAATCAAATTATCAAACCATTAAGTAAAAAAAGAAAAAAAAAAGAAATAAAAAATAAAGAACTGTGTTTGAATGTACTATGTATCCCAATGTCTCAGATTTTCATTCAGGTCTATGCCCATCAACAAACTTCAGTATCTGCTTTCGGAGCCTCTGCATATTACATTATCCAGCCAAATCTTACCTGCAGAGACCATGATGCGGAGCACAATTAATGAACATGCTAATACTGCAAGCCAAGTGGAAACAGGGACAGGGCAGAACAGATTCAAGAATTCAACAATAATGTGCTATCAGTCAATTTATCCGAGATTACAAACAATTACTGGTTCAAGTTAAATTTTTTTTTTACTGATTATAAAACTTATAATTTTGCTTGTATTTTTCTCATTTGTAAGTCGCTTTGGATAAAAGAGTCCGCTAAGTGAATAAATGTAAATGTAAATGTAAAATTCTATTTTTGTCATTCTCTATTTTATTTTTTACCACACTAGGCATATTTCTTTACACTTAAAAATAAAATTATGCAATACTCTTACTGTGTCCTCATTTCAAAATCATAAAGGGAAACATCTGTTACACCAACCTGTGCCCAATCCATCCTTGGCACTATTTGATCAACTGATAGCATTCACAAATCTTAGATGGCGACAGAACACATGGGCATTAGTCAGAGTGAAGTCATCAACACAGATTGTGCCTCACTTGCTGTTATAGAAGCTCTCCACTCGGCCCTCGTTGTGTTTGCGTGGGTAAGCTTTAGTTTTCCAGATTGAGGAGAGACAGTCTGACACAAGCAGGAGGGGAGCCACATATCAGCACTACATCCCAAGCACTCACCATGGTCTAAAGTCAGAAAGAGAAACAAGGACAGAAACATTTTGACATGAACTGAGTGTCCCTTGCACATGAATACTCCTTCTGCACTGATGATGTAAACAAGAAATGACCTTCGAGGGACGTGGAATCCACATTTCTTACCTTTGATATAAAGATGTTTCTTGTGGAGACACTTGCTTGACATGGTTTCCATGAGTTTCCATGGATGGTGAGTAGACCAGGATGTCATCGTTAAGAAGACACTGGACGACAGCAGGCACACAGGTGAGCCCATATGGCATTATGCACTACTCAGAGTGACAGAACGTGTTGCTAAACATTGTTTTTCATTCCTTGTCTTTCTTGATGCGCATGAGGTTGTGCACATTGTGCAAATACAACTTGAACATTTGGGCTTTTCTGAGCTGTTCAAGGACTGATGGGATTAGTGGTAGAGGGAAGCTATACTTAATTGTGATCTGGTTCTTGCATGTAACATCAATATTTGAAAAGATGCTTACAAATTTTAAAGTTTTACCCAAATTTTTATTTCCAGCTCCTACATAACACGCAGAGACAGTGTGTGCTGGATTGATTTGTATCAGCAATAAAAGGAGTCAGAGGCAAGGTGGTCCCCTGCTAAAAGTTACCCTCCATTATGACCTCGTTGAATGTTTTCCCATTTGAGTCTGGCCAGAATGCTAAACCCAGCCATGCTCATGTCTTTCTTTCTCCCCCTCATTGCTCCCAGTGTGGGAATGATATAACGACACGGGACTTGCCCCTTTCCAGGCCATCATGCCTCCTGAACAGAGGATCTCCCATCTCAGCTTTCTTCATTCTCATCTCCCTGCTGAGGGCAATGCACTGGCCATACTCCATTACCCCACTAAGCAGGAAGTTTGCCTCATGAGCACTGCTTCCAGCAGGCAGGTTAATGTCAATGATTTGGTCCCAGATTCATAAAAGCACTAATGCATACTTCCTTAGAGCTTGAGACCTGTGAGAGGGTCAGCCCCATGCTTTAACTTCAAATGTAAACAGCGGTGAGAGTGTGGCACACACAATGGAGTGGGAGAATGCTGATTGAATGAGATTGGATGTGTGAAAGGAGGATAATCATCTGGCGTAGAAGCGGTGATCACATTCAGTCATATGATCACACAGAGAGCCTGAACTGGGTTGCTTTTCTCTCTCCTTTTGCTGGCAGGATTATGCCATCTTCTGCATATAAACCTCTGACTTATTAGAACGAACTTACACCTCCTCCACCTCCCTCCACCTGATTAAAAGTTTAGAAAATTAGCGCATCAGTTGAATTAAGTATGTAAGAGTGGGGAAATAATGAACAGTGCAGGGAGAAGAGTGCTTAGTTAAAATCACTACAGTATCAGAAGGAGAACAAGACAGAAAATATATAGAGATACCTTCAAAACCTTTTAATTTTACAACAATAATAACAACAATACCTTTCTGATGCCAAAGACAAACTGGCTATTAAGGAGATGTCAGGCCATAAGTCAATAACTCATACCAAGACACCTGGTGCGCATGTATACACATGAAACTTCAGGTCAAATTTCATGCTAGCTGTCTTTGTCTATAGATAGTTATAGATTATAGATAGAGTCAACATGCTGGTTATGTTCCAGCAGGAGCCCTACGGGAATCATTTCACCTGATCAGTCAACATATTCTCAATTCCAAAGCAGTTACTGACCACTTGTGTTACTGCTAATAACCATACCAACGGTGTACTGAGTATTGCAATCGACTTGGTATAATTACCACTCTGTGAATGAACACAGCCAGAGGAAATGAGGTAGTGATTAGCACTGTAAAAGCCAAGCTGCTTGTTATCAGACAGGGTAGAATTCCTAATGTGACTCTGATAAATGACATTGACGTTATCAGTTTGGCCAAGTAGCTGATGAGTAGAAATAAACCTACTACAAGAAAGCTCTTACAGAGTTCGTAGCTGAATTTCACTCCATATGGGATTGTTTAAGTCTCTGTTATGGATTATCTGTGATACACTGATTCTCCTATGTGGCAGGGGTTGCTGCTAAATAAGTACATTGAAACATGTAAGTTTTAACTCTATGACAATTGAACATAAAGCATATTATTTAGTAACTACTAAGAATAATTCAGTAATGATGGTGAAACTGATGGGAAAGGTAATGACTGTTCTGATTGTCATGTCAGTGGAATGGGTGCCACACTCACAGAACACAACTTGGCCTCCAAACATGGCCACCGCAAACACAATGTCCACTAACTCTGTCACGTTCAAGCTCACCATCAGTCTGATCACACACATACCTGTACAATCAATCAACAATCAAGCCTCCGACATTTCCCATAACAACAGAAGCTTGCAGAGATTCAGCTACTGTTATCTGCATTAGATCAATATGTAGTATTGCTGATAATCAGATATGTATTATAATTCATACAGTACATGAAGTTTGATAGGTGTTAGTCTCAACCCACCAATTGCTTCTGGAAGTTTAAGGAGTTAGAAAGTCGTGGAACTGAGGAAACCAGCATGAATTGATGAGAAATTGTGAGAGAATATGAGTGTGTTGATCTCTCTGGGAGTCATTAGTGAGACACAATGTTTACTGTGTTACCTGGTTACAAGGCTCAGGTAGGGGACTGGTTCATGTTATGATTGTTGCTTAATTCTCTTACAAGTTAATTGTAAAAGATCTCGGCAGTTTTTACTGACATGGAAGCTCGGACAATGATTTAATTGTTTGTATAACATAAGTGTTATTTCATCTTAGACTCAGGTCCAAACCTGGTTCAGTCTAATACACTTGTAATTATCAATGTCGATTAGATGGAGCTGTGGTATATTAGGGGTGTGTGTGTGTGTGTGTGTGTGTGTGTGTTGTAATGGATTGACAGAAACAATGTGAGAAGCACAGCTAATTTGTCTAAATTTCTCCAGAGAATATCAAATTGCATGCCTGTTTTTATCAATCCTGTGTCAGAACATGAATAGGAACCTGACAACACACCAGTTTTGTGGCGCAGGCTGTAATTTTACCTGACTCCTACAAACAGACCTTAATGTACAGAAATCTACTATATTAATCAGGAATTTCCTAATTTATATCGGTGCTTTTTCTGAGGATTTATTATTGCACTGATGTACCTCTAGTCCTTTAAAAGGCAGAGCCATTTGGTTGCTCCTCCCCCTGAACTGTGAATGATGTCATTGTGGCTTCCCCAGACCATGGACAAATAATGTGAAGCCTCTCAGTGAGGCTTTACTCTCTCCCTCTCCCTCTCCCTGTGCCTGTCTTCCTCTCTGGTTCTCACTCCTTTGCTTTCTATCTTGAGTTGCTGCAGCTGAAGCAACTTGACTGCTCTCCATCTAGCTCTCTATCTTTCGGTCTCTGAGACTTTCTGACCCCAAGACGCAACTTGGATCCTTGGAGATTTTTTTGGCCATTCGAACCATTCACTTCACAGTGCATTGAGACAATATAGACACACATCCAATTGCAGGTTGATTCATAAAATTTCCAGTTGACTGGAACTTCTTAATTATTGCCCTGTTAGTGGAAATGGGCATTTTCAATGCTTGTGCTATTTTCTTAAAGCCACTTCCTATTTTGTGAAGCTCAACAACCCTTTGCCACACATCACAGCTATATTCCTCGGTTTAACCCATTGTTATCAATGACTAAGGGAATTTGGCCTCTGTGTTACATCATATTTATACCCCTGTGAAAGAGGAAGTCATGGTTGAACAATTTCCTGTTCCTAGTCACCCAGATGTATTAGAAAAAATGTAAAATATCAATGGGAATACTTCAAATATATTTTCCTCATATGAATTCATAGGGGTGAAAATAATTGTTGCACACTGTGTGGTGGTCTGAAGTGGGCTATGCACAGGAGATGCCCTTATAATCTGACTTATCTAGAATGTTTCTGCAAGAAAGAGAGGTAAAATATTGCCAAGTCATTATGTGCCATTACACAAAAAGACAGAGTGGTGTAATAAAATCCAAAGCTACTTCAACAAAGTATTAGTTAAGGGGTGTGCACACATTGCTATTGTACAAATTTGAATAATATTCACGAAATAACTGGAGCTGGTCCATTGAAATTATGTCTAAAGTTAAAGGGGTCCCTAGCTACAAAAACTACAAGAACATTAGATATAGACTACTTATAATACTACTTGCTTCTTAGCAATTACTCAGCGTCTGTCTACTTAGCACGTATCTTATAAAACAAAACTAGAAAAACTACAATATTAAGATTTGTAAATTAGCTACATGAAATCTTTGTTATTTTTTTAATTAGTGGTCAATGTAAGACCTTCATAAACTGGTGGTAAATATTAGTCACTGATCTGCCTGGCAAACTAAGTCATATATAATAAGCAGGTCCTGAGTGTTTCACTGTTTTTGTTACAAACACCACAAGTTTATCAAGTGAGATAAAAGATATGGCATACATAACACAAATGATAGACTTTTAAAGCAAATGAGTTAAATGTACACAGATATTTTAAATAAAATGGAAATTTAGTTTGTCTTCACACTATTCAAAACATAATGTCAGTTTAACATGGACACTTCTGAGACAAAAGAAAACAAGATTTTTCATGTATAAATGATCTTTAATGTCTGATATTGAATCAACAAATATCCTTACACCATAACCTCAAACTGGGTTTTGTTCGGTACCACACAATGCCAAAACTCCTGCTTATTAAATTTAAACTTTATAAAAATAATATGAGATGTTTCACTGGTACTGGGGTGTAGTACAAACTGTTTACCAAAATAATCTTTTTTCTGTCGCAGAGAAATAATTAAAAAGACATGCATGATTGCCATGCAAGAGGATTAATAAAAATCCATTGACGTCAACTGATTCCAAACCTCTTATTTCCATCCCTTCTTTCCATACGTTTGCTGAATACAAATGCTGCAGGTAAAGTCAGTGTAATTCTTTCTTCTCCTTGTTTTAGGAACATTGTGTGAACTCCAATTAACGGTCCCTCAATTAACTTGAGCAATTTGTTCACACTCATGAGTTTTCTTCTCGATCCAGGCCATGTTTCTCTATGTAACGTCTATGAATGGTGGGAGAGAAAAGAAAGACACCTCAGTAACACGATGGTTAAATGACCAATGACTTCATACTTAGACTTCCTTTTAGAAATATATTTCTTCTTTGCTTTATAATAACTAGGAATGCTCACTGGTAACCTGCCAGTCTGCATTGCTGAGTATGTGCTGCTGTTTGCCTGTGTTATGAATCTCAGAAAAAAAGCTTTCAAACGTGAACTGCTTACACGAAACCTAATCTATACTAGTGTAGTTTTCATACAATACATACTGTATAATCAGTTCCTAAATATTTTCAAAAACATTACCAATATCAACCCAATTAAACATAACTGTGTTTTTCTTATAAGGTGTTCATATTTTACCTTCTTGCATAATCATACAAGGCTGTTTTTCTGTCTTGTAAAGACATGTGTCTGTCTGCTGGTGATTTCCCAAAAGATTTGGCAGTTGGCTGTAAAAGACAAAAACGTTTTCAGAATAAATGAATAAAATGGTCTACCAAACATGGATGAACTTGCACAACATGACAAGCAGGTTCGGCAGGCAGTAAGCTCTCCTATTGCACATGGAAAACACACAAAAGACTTTTCTTATTTATTAAACAATCTGACTGGACTATGTCTGAAGAAAAGTAATGTTAACTTGTCTAGAGTGCTGATTATAAAGAAGTCCTGATAAAATTAGTACAGAGGGATTAATATACGGGAAGTATTTATTTTTCATTTTGGTTTGCTCTGAACAGAAACAACATTTTAAGTTTTAGCTTTAGCTGGAAACCAGTTAGAACAAAAAAAAGATTAATAATGTTCTTTACATATGTTACTCTTTGTATTTAGTTTTTTTTAAAAGGATAATTTTCAGAGCATCTTTTTACTTTACAGTGTGATTGAACGCTTTCATTCTGGAGCAATTACGTTCAATGGAAAAATTTATTTTTTCCCCCCTCATCCTTGTTAGTATATTGACATACAGTGCTGTGGCAGTGTGAGATCAGTCAATCATTCGCACCTTTAGAGTTGATGATGAAGCAGGAACAGAAGGAGTGGTGGAGGTTAAAGGTCGTGATGGGCCTGATGGTGCAGCTTTTGCAGGCTCTGTATGATACTGCTCAGTGCTCTCCAGCAGGTTGGTAATAGTTGTATCTACACAGTTTGTTTGCACTAAATGGAAATTAAGAACCATCATGTAAGTGCAACAGTATAAACCATAAATTAGAGATCCATAGAGTGGATTACAGCTTTTTGTTGGGATTAGTGCAGCTATTTGACTGCTGTTGTGAGGAATACTAAAGGTGTCTTACACAGATCTCTAGTGATAACACTCAGGGGGACATCTGGTAGCACTTCCTTCACCTGATGTGCCATCCGCACCACTCTAGGATCCTCTGCTCCAGCGCTCGAGCCCAGAAAACCCTGTACCACAGTACGAGGTCTGGCCCCCAAATCTATGTGGGAAAATAGTATGTTTTATAATAAAATGTTTTTGCCACCGAGCGTGTACACCGTATGCACAGCGTATCATCTTTACTCAGTATACAATATCTTAGCTGATAAATTTCAGTACAGTCTCAATACTCTATCCAGTTTCTCCCAACTGAACCTGTACTTACCCCGGTGTGTGGTGTGGGAAACTGTGTGCCTTTTTCTTTTGATGTGTTCAGCTTTGTCTGCTTTGGTGATCTGTGTTGAAACAACACCGATCTCGGTGGCAAGAAGCTGAAGACAAGAACAATAGATAAAACACGATCAAACTTAGACAGGGGGTTTCATTTGTCCAAGTTTTCATTTGATGTATTGTGCAGTTATACTGAATATTGGCACTGCTGTGATTACAACCAGAACTCACCCTGCAGAGCTTGTGTCTGCGGTGAATCACAGCAGTGCCAATGTTTACAGGGTTCGTACAGATGCTTCTAATGAAATTCCAGGACTTTTTGTTTCAAGGATATATACAAGAGATACTTCATAACTAACATTTCTTTATTTCTTCTTTTTAAATCATATTTATATTTACAATAATACAATTTAAATAATAATAATAATAAAAAAAAAACACAACCAATTTATATATGGTGCCTTTCTAGTCATGCTGGACTAAATTTGAATTTCCCAGGCATTTCTTTGTCTTCACCATAATGTCAATATTATCCAGGTCAGTGACCGGAGCCGTCAACTTTCAATTGAAAGTTAGATGTTGTGCACTAATCAGCATATTCATTATGTCATCGCATCATATTTGCATTCTGCCTAGTATCATCCTTTTATATCTGTTTGCTTCTTTCCTACTGCCTGTGATCACATACTGTATTTTAATGCAGCCGAATTCCCAATAAAGCTGTTGTCAGATAGTGGGATGAGTATGAAATAGTGACTGAAATGCGGCCCATTAAGACAACATGTCAACCAGCAGTCACTTCCAAGCCATTTCCAAGCTGCTGCTCTGCTAAAATCCTGATTTGATAACCGTGATGTTGTCTGACAAAATCACCATACACATAAGTTAAAGACAATGGGTGTGCTGTGATTTCGGCTATGTTTACATGTAAAATGATCACTCAGAGAGAAAGTTAGGAGGAAATTTATGTGCTGCTCATCTATGCCACTCACTAAACAGAGTAGCCTCAGAGAGTGGTGTGCCTGCACTCGAGAGGCAGTACTGGCCACACTCCTACAGAAAGAAAAAAAAAGGTCGCTAAAGTGGTCTGAAAAGTGGACCGGCACTATCTCTGTCAAAATGAGTGGGTGAATAGTGGGAGGAGGGGGAGGTGCTGCAGCGGGGTGTTTTATCATTCGTGTTCTATCAAAAATAAACATTTTAAAGTTATTTAGTGATTTTGTATTTCTAGACTTTTTATAATTCAAGCACTTTAACACCACTAGATAAAAAATGCCTATTTTGAAGGTTTTTCTAGTACTTTTTCGAACCCTGCGTTCAATCGAACTGCACTCTTGCTCGGTCGCTGTTGCTTTTATACAACACAATAAACAAGAATCTAATATCGAATAATTTTCATTTCAGACACAATATGGCCAAATGTTGTGTTTATTGTTGCGCCGCTAGCAGAAACAGATCCCAAAGAAGCCGCATTCACTTTATGGCACGTTATTATAGAATGAAGAACAATAAAATGGATGAATAAATAATCATTGGATGAAATTCATTTCAAACTGAGATTTTGCTTACTGTTATTTTCGCCCTTATTTTGTTGATGTCTATGTATTTTAATAAAGTTGTTTCATGGAATATAGTATTTTTCTGTGAAGACATTTACTGCAACCCTGCATGTGACTCTGCTTGTATATGCATGTATTTATTACTTTTTAAATATTTAAAAACAAGGTTAAGCAAGTACCTCTTGGACTCTGTTAGCAAGTTCTTGATGTGATTCTTCATCTTGTCTTTGCACTGCAGGAAGCCACCTGATAGTTTATTTTTTAATATATACATAAAAAGACAGAGAAAAGAGTGGATTAAAAAAATCTTACCAGATAACAAATGATCTTTAAGAATGACGCCATACAATTAATGACTTAAAAGTATTGCATTAATTTAATTAATTTCCTTAGTATTAATTACTTATTAAGGGATTATTTTATTTATTTATTATTACTTTTTAAATAAAGATTGTCATTAAAATGCAATAAAGATTGCATTAAATATGAATAATACATAAATCACTTTTCAGTGAATTATAATTAGAGATCAAGCGATAATCGGTTTTACTGATATTTCCCCGGATATTTAAGCATTTTTCCATAATTGGATATAGGTTTTGTAATATCGCCTCTACTGATAAATGGCTCCATCTTGTGGCATTTTGATAATTGCGCGCAAGACACTTTAGTAACAGTGAACTTATTTCTTATTTTTTGCACTCTTCAGACCCCTCTATTCATTGGTGTATAAATAAGAGCTGTTTTGTTTTGTATGCAAGGAGAGAATGAAATTGACAAAATTGTTATAAATAAAACGGTTTGTTCAGTTCAGTGGGGGTGTTATCACTGTGTCAGAAACAGAAATAAAACAATGAATAAATATTGGTCCTGCATATCGGTTATCGGGCCCATAAACATGCAAATATTCGGTAGAAAAAAATCAATGTTGCTTGATCTCTAATTATAATCTACAGGCAGGGTATTGTAGTGGAAACAAGACATGTTAAAACGCAACAGTAGTAGGAAGATAGTAATATTTAGTACCTTACTTGATACACTGTGAACGGGACAAAAAATGTCCACAACAATTCAGTCAGCCACGAAGATTCTGGTACATTCTAAGAGAAGAAATACAAAAATGGCCAACAATGGTGGTTTTCTTAATAGAGGACAGCTAGAGGTCTCATCCATTCCTGTCTATTGGTTGGTGCTGTGTAACTGATCAAGGAGCTTAAATTCAACTTGCTTTAGGGATACTGCCCCCTAGGACTCCACCTGCCAGCTGTCTCTGCTTTAAGCATAACCTTTAAACAGACACAGTCATAGCTACACAGCATGCTGTATTAAAAACCAATCATGAAGCATTTCTCAGTTTTGGAAAAAACACAACAGGGTTGGCATTTGTACACCAACTGATCCAGTGACCTTCACCCCCTATCACCTACTATAAATATTATCAGCTACTATAAATATCCTTATAATGATGCAATCACTTGGACAAACAGCCCTCTGTGTGAGTGCTGTGGGGATTTGTTTCTGACCCCATACACTAATTCTTTCTGTTTATGATGGCGCACAAAGAACACAAGATTTTAAGCTGTAACACAATAGACTGTAAAGTGAGTTACATTCTGGTAGTATGAAAGGGACAAACTGTCCAAAGTCTAATTGCTTTGTTGAGCATTAACATGCAAATTAGCTCATTATAATATCCAGTGTATTCTCCATTTTTAGCTTTTTTTATTAATAAAATGGTAGCTGCAAAATTGTGATTTCTTTCATACTGTTTTAAACTTGTAAAAATTTTTAAAGGGTGCCAACTTTGGCATTAGTGAAGAATGTGTCAGTTATGGAAATGGTTTTCGTTATCAAATGTACCACGGAGAAACAAAGGCATTCATGTAAATGCGTCTCAGACCACCTCCTGTAGTGGATTGAGCAATCTGAATTAAATTTGTTTCAGGTGTGTCTTTCACGTTTTCTTTTTGTGGATAATCTTCCTGCAGATACAATCCTGATATTCAAGGGGCATGCAGACCAAGTGTAAATACTGTCTAATATTTCTCTAAAGCAGGAGTCCCCAAATGGGTGGTTGATTTAGTTACAAATGGGATCGGGATCGTGAGAGAAACTCACAATCTCCTCTGTTCTATTAATTAAAATGAGAAATATAGCTTGAAATATTAAAATGGATTTTGCATCTTAAAATGTTACTGGGAGTCACATTTTATCAAGCCAAATTTAAATGACGAGTGTATGTGCTATTTTAGTTCATAGCTCATCAGTCTGTTTAATGTCACTATGCATGGAACTGCTAAACATTTTACAATTCGACCTGGACGGACTGGAATGTTTTTGCACTGACAGTCAAACTATAGCGGATGTGACTTTTTTTAGCGGATGTGACGTACCTCTAGATGTACATAAGATAGGTGTGTGAACAATGCCGCCTCCATAACTGCTGCTTCTGTATGTGCATGGAATTTAATGCCTGAAATATAAACCAGGCTCCTCTAAATTACAACGAGTCATATCCCAGCGTGGATTATTTTGTTAAATATACACATATGCCTGTCGTTTTTTTCCTAAAGAGATGCACCCTTTCAATCACACCTTTTTGAAAAACTGTGTCAAGACATGCAAGTTTACTCTTCCTACTAGACTGGTAAGCCAGTGCAAGGAATGTTGCTTTGGGTTTTAATTCACTTACGTTACAACACATATTTTATGGACACAGATTTGGGGTCTTTTGCCCAAAATGTTTGTGAACCCCTGCTCTAAAGGCATAAAAGCATGTAGAAAACAGTGTGCAATCACACTCAGGATGCAACCTCATCATTCAATAATTTCACCACACACTCCATTTAGATACTGAAAGTGTTAGTGTGATCATTACTTTTTTTCAGTGACACTGTCTATTTGGGACCTCTTATTTCACTGCATTTGGGTATAAACGGTATTTTCTATAAACAAAATATTTGAAGCATTTTACAATAAAATTGTGTTGGCACTGTGTACTATGTTAAAAACCACAAGGTGACAATTATGACAAAGATGATATTTCGCTAATAATTACCACAGCTATGAAGGGCCTCTTCACCCTCAGGGCCACAGGCTGTGCAGTGTCTGCCACAGAGAAAGGCCAAGAGCTAAAATGAGGAAGAGAGAGAGAGAGAGAGAGAGAGAGAGAGAGAGAGAGAGAGAGAGAGAGTTAAATTTTTTTTAAATCTATCACATTCAGTTAAACTACTATTACTACTACTACTAATAATAATCATAGAGTCCATTTGAACTATCCATGCATGTGATCTGATGAATTATTCAATCTGATACAGACTTGAAAAGCCATTGGGAAGTGGAAATATTTGATATGCATATAATAAAAAGAAATGATGGTGACGAAACAGCACTGATACTGTTCTCTACGTTAAGTATGCATCATGGGCTCACCTGAACTTGAGCAGGCCAGCACGCCCGTTGGTTGTGTCTTCTTCGGGGAAGAGTAGTAAGGGCAGAGCTTCAGGATCAGAGCAGTACCCACGCAGGGTCTGTGCCAGCTCAGTCCTGCTGCCTGTCACAGTGCCCAGCTCCATGAAGCCCCGTGCCCAGCACACAAACCCTGAAGGGCCCTCCAGCAATGGCTGGAAAAGTACAATTAGGAGATTTAAACAGAAGTTAGATTCAGCCATTATTTGGCATGTATTGCTTATCTATTGTATAACTGGACTATTATCTGAGGGTTTGAAAACAACCCCCAAACACATTCACTGTTAAACAATCCTTGTCAGATGAAATTCTGCAGCTTTTATGCATTAGACAAATAAGTGCCTGAATAAACAAACTAGACTATGTGAAATGAAACTCAATTGGTTGTGCATATTATAAAGACCAATGTCTGTCATTGGGCATCATAACTTTGTTTTAAGTCGTATCATAACTATCTTGACACCTAGTAATTTACTCCTCCAAATTTGTGGTTATAACTGGATTACACATCCTTCAGGCTTTTGCTTGGCTTTTAACTATTGTGTGACATTAAGTTGGAACCCATTGCAATATGTGCTATACCATTTGGGTATTTAAATCTATCATTTCAAACCCTTTTCTTTAGTTTTTAACCATTTATTTTATTGTGTTTATTTTACTTTATTATTGCTTTCATGTTAACGTCATTTATTACTTGGTAATACTTGAATATTACTTCAGCAATCACAGTTTAACCCCTAAAATAATGGTTTAAATTGATCTGAAGTCAACCTAATTGAGAAAACTCATTGAAGAAGTTCAAGAAAGAAAAAAACAACAACCATACAACCATTTTATACAATGCTAACATTAAGTTACAACAGCTAATAAAATACCTCACTGAGAGTACAGTCATATAGAAAATCAATGTTGGGTGTAAAACAATACAAGAGAGCACAAAAGCAAACAAGACTGCATTATGTTACCACTCTGGAGAAAACTGGAGATATACAGAGAACACTCACAGTGTGGCAGGAGGTAAGGAGGTTAATAATGTTGTGGTCAAACTGAGTAATGTGATTGCTGACATACAACTTGACATTTTTGTCCCTTAGGTGCAGGTTGTTTTGTTTTACATGCAGGCCCAGCACAGAGCACATGACTCGTACTATAAATCTGAAATAGAAAGAAAGACACAGATATATTGAGAAAAGATAAGAAGCATTCTACCTGGCCATAATACACACAATAAAGTATGCTAATGAAACACTAACATATATAAGCACATATATACATACAGTACATATACACACACACACACACACACACACACACACATAAATACACACACACATACATATATACATACACACACTAATACATATAATGACTTCTCCATCCTCAAACTTATTCAACCCCTTCTTGGCAAGCATCTTTAGTATTTAGTAGAGAACCCTTTTCCTGTTCTGACCTTCTGCAAACGAGATGCAGAGCTTCTGGCAGTGTTCCTGAGGAATCTTAGCCCATTCCTCATGAGCAATGGCCTCCAGTTCAGTAATATTCTTGGGTTTGCATGCTGCAACCGCCTTCTTCAAATCCCACCAGAGATTTTCTATGGGGTTCAAGTCAGGTGACTGTGATGGACCTGTAGAATCTTCCAGGACTTCTTCTGCAACCAAGCCTTGGTGGAATTTGAGGTATGCTAGGGATCATTGTCCTGTTGGAAGGTCCAATGACGGCCAATCTTCAGCTTCCTCACAGACGGCATAACGTTTTCTCCTAGGATTTCCTGATACTTTAATGAATCCATCTTGCCTTCCACACACCGTAGGCTTCCAGTGCCAGAGGATGCAAAGCATCCCCAGAGCATCACCGTGCCACCACCATGCTTGACTGTGGACAGAGTGTTCTTTCATCATTCTTCTTCCTCCAGACATACACTGCTGATCCATCATGCCAAAAAGTTCAGAGTTTTGTTTCATCGTGCTACAGAACAGAATCCCAAAACTTCTCTGGCTTATTTATATGATTTTGAGTCGAATTGTCTTGTGCTTTTGGGTCAGTAGTGGTGTACGTCTTGGATTTCTGGCATGGAAACCTTCTGCGTTTAGTATTCGCCTCATTGAAAACCTCAGTGCCTGTTTCCACCAAGTCTTGCTGCCCGTGTTTTGCAGTCACTCGAGTGTTTTTCACAACCTTCTTTCTCAGAAATCTGGTTGCAGCGACTGATAGCTTCCTTTTTCTGCCATGTCCAGGTATTTAATACATTTTCTGTCCCTAGCCAGTTCAGGTATTTCATGTGTTCCAGCTCAAGCACACCTGGTGCAACTAATGAAGCCCTTGATTAGTTGCATCAGGTGTGCTTGAGACAACACCTGTTTTGCATATTTAAATCATTGTGAGTGATTCTATTCAGGGGGTTGAATAATTTTGAAACTGGAGAAATCATAAGCTGCATTTTCAGTTGAATTTGGGGAAACCACACACAAAGCATTTGTTGTGTTGAACTATTTCAATTGCTTTTGTTAGATTTTCATTGCGAACAGCTGAAAGTCTGTAAATTTTGACAATAAACCTGATTTACAATGGGGGTTTAATAATTTTGATTGCAACTGTATATTTTATATATATATATATATTTTATACACACACACGTACATCTCAAAAAATTAGAATATCATGGAAAAGTTATTTTTTCCCGTAATTTAATTCAAAAAGTGGAACTTTCATACAGTGAGGGGAAAAAAGTATCTGATCCCCTGCTGATTTTGTACGTTTGCCCACTGACAAAGAAATCATCATTCTATAATTTTAATGGTAGATTTATTTGAACAGTGAGAGACAGAATAACAACAAAAAAATTCCAGAAAAACGCATGTCAAAAATGTTATAAATTGATTTGCACTTTAATGAGGGAAATATGTATTTGACCCCTCTGCAAAACATGACTTAGTACTTGGTGGCAAAACCCTTGTTGGCAATCACAGAGGTCAGATGTTTCTTGTAGTTGGCCACCAGGTTTGCACACATCTCAGGAGGGATTTTGTCCCACTCTTTTTTGCAGATCTTCTCCAAGGCTGACGTTTGGCAACTCGAACCTTCAGCTCCCTCCACAGATTTTCTATGGGATTAAGGTCTGGAGACTGGCTAGGCCACTCCAGGACCTTAATGTGCTTCTTCTTGAGCCACTCCTTTGTTGCCTTGGCCGTGTGTTTTGGGTCATTGTCATGCTGGAATACCCATCCACGACCCATTTTTAATGCCCTGGCTGAGGGAAGGAGGTTCTCACCCAAGATTTGACGGTACATGGCCCCGTCCATCGTCCCTTTGATGCGGTGAAGTTGTCCTGTCCCCTTAGCAGATAAACACCCCCAAAGCATAATGTTTCCACCTCCATGTTTGACGGTGGGGATGGTGTTCTTGGAGTCATAGGCGGCATTCCTCCTCCTCCAAACACGGCGAGTTGAGTTGATGCCAAACAGCTCCATTTTGGTCTCATCTGATCACAACACTTTCACCCAGTTGTCCTCTGAATCATTCAGATGTTCATTGGCAAACTTCAGACGGGCATGTATATGTGCTTTCTTAAGCAGGGGGACCTTGCGGGCACTGCAGGATTTCAGTCCTTCACGGTGTAGTGTGTCACCAATTGTTTTCTTGGTGACTATGGTCCCAGCTGCCTTGAGATCAAGATCCTCCCGTGTAGTTCTGGGCTGATTCCTCACTGTTCTCATCATCATTGCAACTCCACGAGGTGAGATCTTGCATGGAGCCCCAGGCCGAGGGAGATTGACAGTTCTTTTGTGTTTCTTCCATTTGCGAATAATCGCACCAACTGTTGTCACCTTCTCACCAAGCTGCTTGGCAATAGTCTTGTAGCCCATTCCAGACTTGGGTAGGTCTACAATCTTGTCCCTGACATCCTTGGAGAGCTCTTTGGTCTTGGCCATGGTGGAGAGTTTGGAATCTGATTGATTGATTGCTTCTGTGGACAGGTGTCTTTTATACAGGTAACAAGCTGAGATTAGGAGCACTCCCTTTAAGAGTGTGCTCCTAATCTCAGCTCGTTACCTGTATAAAAGACACCTGGGAGCCAGAAATCTTTGTGAGCCTTCTTTGAATTTCAAAATTCAAAAGCCTTCTTTGATTTAATCTTGATGATTATGGCTTACGGCTCATGGAAATCAAAAATCCAATATCTCAAAATATTATAATAAAGAATTTATAATACAGAAATGTCTACCTTCTAAAAAATATGTTCATTTATCCACTCAGTTCTTTGGAGGTTGGAGCTCCTTTTGCATGAATGCAGCGTGGCATGGAAGCAATCAGCCTGTGGCACTTCTGAGGTGTTATGGAATCCCAGGTTGCTTTGATAGCGGCCTTCAGCTCATCTGTATTGTTGAGTCTGGTGTCTCTCATAGATTCTCTATGGGGTTCAGGTCAAGCGAGCATGAAGTGCTCTAAAATCTCCTGGTAGATGCTGCAGATTGTGGTTGTGTGTACTGAACCAGACAGAGATTAAAGGCTCAGGAAACCTTTGCAGGTGTTTTGAGTTAATTAGCTGAATAGAGCTCTTCTCAGGTCGACATTTCTGTATTATAAATTCTTTATTCTGAAGTACTGGATTTCCATTAGCTGTAAGCCGCCATCAAGATTAAAACAAACAAAAAAGGCTTGAAATATTTCACCTTATGTGTAATGAATCTAGAATATAAGAAAGGTCCACTATTAGAATTAAATTACTGAAAAAAAAACTTCCACAATATTCAAATCTCTGAGATGTACCTCTCTGTGTGTGTGTATATATGTGTGAATATTATTTATATATATATATATATATATATATATATATATATATATATATATATATATATATATATATATATATATATAAATAAAATGTGTGTGTGTGAAATCTCACAATCATAATCTAACATGCAAAGGCATCATCTCATGACATCACATGATTAATTGATGAGAAAACACCATAATTATTAACCAATAACTCCATTATTACAATCCATATCTATGGAAATAACTTTGTGCCAAATTGAACATAGCTTTTCATGAAACTAACAAAAACATACACTGACAAAGAAAAACAATCTGAAAATTAAGACAGTGAACTAGTGAGACTCGGATCAACAGCTCCCTGACCCGGAAGTAGAGACTTTAGTGTCGCAAATTTTGACGAGTGTCCTGGATGTGATTCTCGGTATAGGTATAGTGTTTGTACTTTGTAGTGGAAATTACCTACTTAATCAATATATTAGTTCGTAAATAATATTTGAGGTTTGTATAGTCTCATACGACTATTTTATTTTAGATGAGCTCTTAGGAGCGGCATGGAGCGGTGTCGTCGTCGTCATCCTCCTCCTCAGCTGGAAAGTTGAGCTGTCGATCCAAATCTCACTAGCCAATAAGAGTAAACCATTATTAAGCGCGCCCACACGTGAGAATTGTGCCATATAAACTTGCAGATTGAAAGCGAAAAGTTTAAAAGTGTAAGCGGAAAATTCTGCCAGCACATTCATAAACCATTATTTAACGAAAACAAAGCTTAGAAAACTGTTAACATAGAATGCTGTATATTTGAAGACCATCTTACATTTTTGACCCCGAATTCACGGTTTTCGTTTCAGAGTGTTTTTCTTTCTCATTGTATATTTTTGTTTGTTTTTTTATTACGTTCAATACTTTTGGCACAAATTTAATTGTATACATATCATGTTCAATCAGATTTGTTTATACTAGAACATGTGCAATAGAACATCATCATAAATACATATGAATGTAGGTATATGTGCATTATACCATATGTATACTATGAGTTCTATGATAAAACATTTATCCCAGCTTTAAACATAACTTAGTAATACAAACTGCAATGCCTGCATTACAGCAGAGCTCAAAATATCTGCTTTATAAATAAGCACAGTTCCTGAGAACTGGCAGCAAATGTTGGAGGTCAGTTTCCAGATTCCTCTGCATGTACAGTGCCCTCCACTAATACTGGCACCCTTGGTAAATATGAGCAAAGAAGGCTGTGAAAATTGTCTTTATTGTTTAATCTTTTGTTAAAAAAATTCACAAAAATACTCTGCTTTATAAACCCAGGTTTATATATATATATATATATATATATATATATATATATATATATATATATATATATATATATATATATAAAGAAAAACCTTTGTTAAATATAGGTGTGCAATTATGGGCACAGCTATGAATTCATATGGGAAAAATATACAAAATATTTGAAGTATATTCCCATTGACATCTTAAATTTTTTAGTACACCTGGGTGACTAGGAACAGGAAATTGTTCAACCATGATTTGCTGTTTCAAGCGGTATAAATCTTTTTTTTTTAACACTCTAGATGCGTTCAAACACATTGAGAGCAGAAAAATGATAATACTGGAAATGTGGACATTAAAAAAAAAACATTTGTAAAAAATTACATAGAAAATGCACCGTCATTTATCGCAATCAGGGACAAATCAATATGGGACAACCTAGAGCATTCAATTATAACTAAAAACCCCCACTGTTTGTGATTTTCTACTTACCGTCTTACAAAACTGTCAGGAAGTGCACAACTCACTAGGAATACATGTACACCTATAAATATACGTAGTAACATTAAGCATAGGCCAACTGGGGAGTACAGCAGCAGCAGTAACAGGATCAGACCATCACTTGGCAACCTACAAAGAAAGTTTTGGTCATGAGTAAAATATTTAAATATGAATCAGTGAGAAAATATTCAGTACTGGAATGGCATGTCCCTAATTTTACTTATATCACTGCTGCTATCTTCATTACTGCACTACTTTGCACAGCCTGTATTTTCTACTGTGCCGCTATAACTCAGTTCTTATGCTGGCTGTGTGCTTATTCTAACTGTCTGTAGTAACTGACGGACATTTCAGAGATCATTCGAGCGAGATTGTTCAAGGTGAAGATGAGGCACGTGTTAAAATGTCACCTTTTACCTCAGGTGATGAGACAGAGATTGATTGCATGATGCTCATAATCATTTCCCCTTGTAAGCTTATGTCTGAACTTTGGAAATAATTTATAAATGTAGAGGTAGGCAGGGCATCTTTTAGTGGAACTGGAATGGATATTTAAATGAAACCGTCTCCTTTTTCACTTTCGGGGTAAATTAAAAATGCTATAACTGTGGTTGAAACATGCCAAAGAGAAACATATTTCAGTCCTGGAACACTGCAGTTTTCAGATCTATATACAGTAGAAAATGTATATATTTGACTATGGGAATGGTGTTTAAAAAAAATCTATTCTTGACCAGTATATATTATTCAGGAATCAACTTAATGCAAATTAATCAATTCTACTGTGCCTGAACACGGACTTGATTCATGTCGCAGTAAAACACAGAGCTGCTAAATACACCAGAGTTACTGAGATCGTATTGAAGGTCTTCTCTGGGGCACTCATGTAGCCGACACGAAGCTATGGAAAGTACATGCCATTTAAATTCGATAAAACTTGTATAACAATATCTTTAAGTCTACAGGTGAAGAAGCTAACAGGTTTAAAGCCACATAAAGACTAAAGGAACCTTTAAAACGTCCTTTAGAGCTTCGCAAATGAACTAATTTATCTAACTGAGGTTTGCTAGCTGCATACCATCATCTTTCTTTTGATTGATTATTATTGTTTACTTACAATATAATAATACTAGCTATCTAGAGTGACTCACGACGGCTTATATAATTCGACAGGTATCGGCTTGCCCTCCTTATTTAGGCAACTTATTGCTAAGTTAAAGCTAGCTATGCAGTCTAATCATTGCCAAACGAGGGTATGTTATCTGTGAAAATAAAGCTAGTTTGCACCAAGCTAACACGACGAGCTATTAGTTAACCATATACCTATTAAACCAATTATTACAATAACCTTGCTAACATTAGCTTATATTTCTATGTTTGCTAACTAGCTCCTTTGCTAATCTAGCTAATAACTCAACCTAGCAGAAATATTAAATGTGAATCTTACCGCTGAAAGTCAAACATCTGCTCTATACCTCGCGTTTCCATTATGAAAAATTTCTGTACGTTTTTGTAAGTACCGACCGGCTGCTTTCCGGCATACTAATCTTCAACGAGTAACAGACTTGTTATTAAATTTAAACACTAGCTTGTATTATTTATCTGAAATCCCCCCGTCGCCATATTGAAGTCTTGATATTTGCGGGGGGGGGGGGGGGGGGTTAGGGGAGGGCTCACGATATAACTTTCCCATTTACACTGACACGGGATCGGCTTTGTGTAACCCGCTCTAGTTTTTAATCACTACAGGCGAAACGTGGAACTGATTCTAGACCAGTTATTAACGTCCACTTATTTTACATCGTTAGTCTTCGGAAGGACAGCTCAGGCTTTGTCAGGCACGGTTTTCTTTTGAAACACTGACATCTAGCGGTTTGGAGTATCATCGGTTCTCCTCTTCTTCTTCTTCCTCGCTTCCTCTTCTTATTCCACTTCTTCTCCTTCTTCTTCTTCTTCCTCCACTTCTTCTTCTTCTTCCTCCACTTCTTCTTCTTCTTCCTCCACTTCTTCTTCTTCTTCTTCTTCTTCTTCTTCTTCTTCTTCCACTTATTCTTCTTATTCTTCGAGTTTTAACGGCAGCTTGCATCCTGAGTGTTGCACTACTGCCATCTTCTGGGGTTAGTTAACTCCTACATTGTCCAGTATCTCATATTTTGCCCATCAATCCTGTTGTTATTAGGAAGCTGTTCAAGCATCTTCTGCCTTGTCTACTCCCAACACATTTCAGTATAGTCTTTACTCCTGTTCCTGCTAGTCCTAATCTTTCCATTTCTCTCTACATCATATTTCCTGCAATTAATAAGCACATGCTTTACAGTTTCTGCTAACTGGCAATGACCATAAAAGCCAGTTGGATGCTTCCCTATAATGTGAAGTGTATTATTCAGCTTACTGTATCCTATTCTTAACCTAGTCATGGTTGTCTTCTCTTTTCTGTTTCTTCCCTTATTTTTCAGAATACTGACTCTATTTTGCTGTTTACATTCACAGCATTTTTATACCGTTACATTTTTGCACTGATCTTTTGCACTACCTGTTATATCAGACACTTCCATACTAAAACTGTATACTGGTCGGCGGTAAACTGTCTCTTATTGTGCCTGTTTTTCCTGTTTCAGTAGTTACTGTATTGCCTTGTGTTGTTTGCACACATTTGCACGTGTGTAGAAATGTTTTATTTAGTTCTGTGTCGTCTCATGTAGTTAGTGTATTGTTCCTGGAGGTCTGTTATTTCATTTCACTGTGTACTGTACCAGCTGTATATGGTTGAAATGACAATAAAGTCACTTGACTTGATTTTGTATGGAGTATAAATGTCTTCCTTTATCCCACTGCTGCTGCCACTCTTTAATAATTTCTTTCCATACTATGCTCTTTCCTTCTGTTTTTGAGAGACTAATACTTGTGTCTACGTTTTCTTTTTTAGCAGCTTGTTTGGCTAGTCCACTCTTTCATTACCTATAATGCCTACAGTGCCTTGCAAAAGTATTCACCCCACTTTGGCATTTTTCTTATTTTGTTGCATTACAACCTGTAATTTAAATGGATTTTTATTTGGATTTCATGTAATGGACATGCACAAAATAGTCCAAATTGGTGAAGTGAAATGAAAAAAAAAAAAAAACAGAACAGTGGTGCATGTATATGTATTCACCCCCTTTGCTATTAAGCCCCTAAATAAGATCTGGTGCAATCAATTACTTTCAGAAGTCACATAATTAGTTCAATAAAGTTCACCTGTGTGCAATCGAAGTGTCACATGATCTCAGTATATACTGTCAGGTACAAAGTTGTGGAGAAGTACAGATTAGAGTTGGGTTATAAAAAAATATCAGAAACTTCCACGGAGCACCATTAAATCCGTTATTAAAAATGGAAAGAATATGGCACCACAACAAACCTGCCAAGAGAGAGCCGTCCACCAAAACTCATGGGCCAGGTAAGGACGGCATTAATCAGAGAGGCAACAAAGAGACCAAAGATAACCCTGGAGGAGCTGCAAAGCTCCACAGAGAAGATTGGAGTATCTGTCTATAGGACCACTTTAAGCCATACACTCCACAGAGCTGGGCTTTTTTAAGAGTGGCCAGAAAAAAGAAAAGAATAAGCAAACAAGTTTGCTGTTTGCCAAAAGGCATGTTGGAGACTCCCCAAACATATGGAAGAAGGTACTCTAGTCAGATGAGACTAAAACTGAGCTTTTTGGCCATCAAGGAAAAAAAAGAAAATGCTATGTCTGGTGCAAACCCATCACACCAAGAATACCATCCCCACAGTGAAGCATGGTGGTGGAAGCATCATGCTGTGGGGATGTTTTTCATCGGCAGAGACTGGGAAACTGGTCAGAATTAAACAAAAGATGGATGGTGCTAAATAAAGGGAAATTCTTAAGGGAAACCTGTTTCAGTCTTCAAGAGACTGGGATAGAGGTTTACCTTCCAGCAGGACAATGACTCTAAGCATACCACTAAAGCAACACTCGAGTGGTTTCAGGGGAAATATTTAAATGTCTTGCAACGGCCTAGTTAAAAAACAGACCTCAATCCAATTCAGAATCTGTGGTATGACTTAAAGATTGTTGTACACCAGCGGAACCCATCCAACTTGAAGGAGCTGAAGCAGTTTTGCCTGGAAGAATGGGAAAAAAATCCTAGTGGTATGGTGTGGTGATATTGGGGGGAATAGTTATGCACACTCAGGTTTTCTGGGGTTTTTTTTTTTTTTGTCTTATTTCTTGTTTGTTTCACAATAAAAAATATTTTGCATCTTCAAAGTGGTAGGCATGTTGTGTAAATCAAATGATACAACCCCCCCAAAAATCCATTTTAATTCCAGGTTCCAAGGGGGTTGAATACTTTTGCAAGAAACTGTATATGAGTTGGGTTTGGAGTGCATAACAGGACACAACATTTTATCATTGGAATTCAGTTTAACTAGTGCCTCCATATAGCAAAGTAATTGTAAAATCTATAACCCATTTTCATAGTTTAGCTAGATCTCATATAATGAATAAATTAGATTGTCATACTACTAAGCAGATGTTGTGGAAAATAGAATCATTTTGATAAACTTTCTGACAATCTGACTGTTTCTTTTCTTTTTAAAAATATGATTGACAATAAGAAAGAAAACACATGCTGCTGCCACAATGCTCCTGGAACACTTTCTGGGTATGCCAACAGAGACCACAATCATTTTATTTCAAGATATTTCAAGAAATTTATTCACAAACTTTCCTGTACAATGAAATTCTTCATTTATATATAACAGTGGTAGAAAAAACCACCACTGTGACTAGTATGACCAAAGACTTTACATATACACATTAATGATGTGTAAAAGCAGAGTTGGATAAACAGCATTATAGGGTCCAAACAATTTAGATGGTGGCTTTTCACATGGAGTATCAAAAATCATCCACAGAAAGTATACTGATAGACTTAAATAGATTTCACAAAGTAAGCTTTATTCTAAACATTAATGGCTATAATGTGGTGTGGAGAGATTTTAATTTTAGTGTAGTTTTAATGAGTATGAGAATAACCATGCCATTATTTACAGGCTACATGTTTTTGTGAGCTATTGAGGTTTGGATTAAATATATTTAATTCAAGTCATATAGGCCAATAACTATACAAAAATTCAACAATACATGTCAATATATTTCTCTCCAAGTTGTCACTACAACAAACAGCATGTACCATGTACCAGCAACAAAATGGCCCAGTTGTCTTATTTATACTTGAAATACTCAGTGGCTTCATTTAATTAAGAAAGTACATTGACAATTTTCACACACCAGAGGGCAGAATTATCATTCTTGTAAGCATGCCGTGAAAATCATGGCAGCATTAACTTTGAGTTTTTTGGTTGGTTGTTTTTTTAACAAAAAGTGGTAAGTGGTAAAAATAATAAGTTCTACATGCAGAGGGTATTCTGATCTCTTTAAATCAAAGTCTATAGATATGCAAGATTTGTCAAAGTCTAAAATAGACTACAAATACAAATAGACACAATGAGAAAATAAAAATACAGACACACAGATACATGAAACAGTCATATTGTCGTTAGTTAAAATGTTCATTATACTTATATATAATTCCACTGTAGACTCTTTATAAAAGATGCAAACTGTTGTAAAGCTGAAATAAATGAAAAAAAAGTAACAGAGGCCTTTAGTAACTTTTAACTTTTAAAAGATAACGCCCCCTAACTAAAGTTCATCACTTTTCCTCTCAGATTGATAAATAACAGTTGTGCTCCTTCAGATCAGTGCATTTGCCTCCAGCTGCATCGCCCCAATATGTCTCTGCAGCAAGAGATTAAATCTGCCCCATTCATTAGCCTAAGTGGATGAGCCTTCCTAATAGATGCTCCCCTTCCCCTCAATAATTGCTGTTGATTGGCGCAAATTAGACCCTAGTTGCCAGACGAGTGATTCTCGACGACGATAATCCGATTCCCAACTCAAACTAATAGGATTTTAACTCCAGCTTGGCCTAATGTCCGTCTGTAAGGCCTGGCCCGGCTCTGCTTAGGCCAACACTGCTTCTCTGGCCTTCTGCTTCTCACTGCACGCCTTTGGGACAGAGAAGCAGACCTGCTGATTCTGTACCTTCGGCTGAACATGCAGTTCACACACTCACTAGGTGAGTGAGTGAGTATAGAACACACTATACAGCTGAAAATACATCAGCAGGAGTTGTTATGTAACAGTTAAAGTCTCTGAATGACTAGGGATACACAGGACCAAAGGCTTGGTGTAAGGCTTGGTTTCTCATGTATTTTATCTTGTCTTTATCAACTGAGTCCTTTAATTGTGTAGCAACAAAATGCCACTGCTGTTTCAAAGTGTGTAATGATGTATAAAGCATTTGAATGAGTTCTAATACCTTGTTATTTATTCTTTTTAAAATGCTGTTAGTTCATTATTTCGTGGCACTGAAACACTATGCATGTTCTTCATAAGCCACTACCCAAATGAGGACTCACACATATTTGATAGTATTTGTCATTGGGATGATAAGCGGAGATCGGATGCCTGCTTAGGCCTCGAGTCTAATGAAACTCCACTCCATTAGAGCTGAATCGGACAGATTGCCCTCCCAGAGAAATGAATTGAGTTTTTTGTATTTGTGAGATCATTCTCCCTCCATTAACTGCTCTTTATCCCGTCTCTTCATCACAGCCAAATCAGGTTAGACGGCCATGATTAGCTGGGGTGGCCTCCCTTTTTAAGCAGTAATTGGGTTTGGCGGCTCAGCTGATAGCGCCATTAAGACCAATAAAGGCTGGGCTTGGCTTGGAGAGTGAAACAGATTCTTGCAGAACAGATGGCAGGCGCACATAAAGGGGTCTGATTTAGAGCTGGCAAAAGAAAAGTTTGTGTAACCAAAGAACTTGGTGTACAACAGCATGCCTGGGAGACTGTGTTTCATGTACACTTGCTGTTTGGTTTTGTGTTGTCTGTCTTTGCGATGTTACATCATCTTGCATAATGCAGCATTTTGAAATAGGGTGTAGCAGCATGAATATTTGTTTCACAATAGAGCAATCTGAAAGCTTGATGGATGGATCCTGAATGTTATGAACAAGATGTTATGTATATGGAAATTATGAGAAATTTGCAATAATGTAAATTGAATTTTACACTGGAAAATATGAAAAGCAATGAATGTAATATTTTTCCATAGTAACATTTGGAATGCATACTTAAATGTATATTATTTCACCTCATTTTCATCTCTAGAGCTCAATAAATGCTGTGTGTGCTTTGCTTTGCTTTTCAGAATTTATATAGTAACCCTGTTGAATCTCGATTCTGACTGGTCAGAGATGTTGGTTAAAAAACAGCAGCTCAGCTCCTCCTGATTGTTGTTACATCTTAGATCAGGACTTGGATGGAGGACTCTCCACATCAATAGATGTTTCTTGGTAACATTACAAACTGTGTCTGTGTGTGTGTGTGTGTGTGTGTGTGTGTGTTTTTTGTCTTATTACTTGGTCAGAGAACAGCTGTTAATAGCCATTAAAACATATATTAGTCTTAACAGGAACTTGTTATGCAGACGTTCCACAACATGCTGGAGTTGTGTAAAAGAGTAACAGAATCTCTGTTCAGTCATGTTCAGTCACATAATGATGATGAAGCTAGTCTGACATGAAGAAATGAGATAAGAAATTAATAAGCTGCTGCAGTCAGTAGATTGTGCCAATGTAAGAAAACATGTTCTTTTCAAAAATAAGGCAGCAAAAGAGTATTTCATTTTTACACTGCTCAACTATGATTGTACAGGTTTCCCCAAAAGTCTCCATACATAGGGGAAATTAACACTATTTTAGCAAAATGTCTTCCAGATTGTTTCATACTTAGTTTATATTTTATATGTAGATTTTTTTTTAGATGCCTTTGACAAAAGAAGACTGTATTGAAATCATTCTCATGGCTGGATCAGGAAGCTGTCGCAAGGCTGTGATGAACTTAACAAGAAACATGGCAAGCACACCACACATAACACTTTTGCCAAATTTATTAACAAAGTCAAAAAGACTAGAAGTGTTGCGGACCAAGAAGTGGATGTCCACAAACATCCACTGACAAAAGCACAACCGACGTGGTGCTGGCAAACAGTTCTCTGGGATACTGGCTATTTCTTAATTTTAACGCTCTTGCATTCTTGTGAAGACTGGCCTTGCCAGGCTACCTTGACAGAACAAACTTGGAAGTACAGGAGGACACAGAACGCATCTTTGTGACAATTGAGATGTACTGTGAGTTTCCTGTTGTGCAATGGACTGTCCCCAGCACATTTCTAGTAGTGGGACAGGGTCCTCATCTCTTTAGTGCTCCCTAAGTAATGTTTCAGCTGGTTAATAGATTTACTGTTAAATGGCCGATTTACCAAAAGTTATTTAAACATTTTTTAATGTAGTAAACTCTCTGTTTGCAACTGCGATCTCATGTTTACTAAAATCTAAGCTAACAAGTTTACCATTACCTCAGGATGGAAGCTAGCATACTTTAATTAAAATATTTCTGAGGGATAAAGTTGACTTTTCAACAACCTCATACAGTTGCAGTCAACATTATTAAACCTGCATTGCAAATCAGGGTTATTTTAAAAAATTTACAGACTTTCAGCTGTTTGCAATGAACAAATCAAACAAAAGCAACTGAAATATTTCAACACAACTACTGTGTTAAGTGGTTTCCCCAAATTCAACTGAAAATGCAACTTATAATGACTTCTTCAGTCTCAAAATTATTCAACCCCTTCTTGGCAAGCATCTTTAGTACTTAGTAGAGCACCCTTTTGCTGTTATGACCTGTTGCAAACGAGATGCATAGCCAGACATGAGCTTCGGGCAGTGTTCCTGAGGAATCTTAGCCCATTCCTCATGAGCAATGGCCTCCAGGTCAGTAATATTTTGGGGTTTGTGTGCTGCAACCGGCTTCTTCAAATCCCACCAGAGATTTTCTATGGGGTTCAGGTGTCAGGTGACTGTGATGGCTCTGTAGAATCTTCCAGGACTTCTTCTGCAACCAAGCCATGGTGGAATTTGAGGTATGCTTGGGACCATTGTCCTGTTGGAAGGTCCAGTGATACCCAAGCTTCAGCTTCCTCACAGACGGCATGATGTTTTCTCCGAGGATTTCCTGATACTTCAATGAATCCATCTTGCCTTCCACACGCTGCAGGTTTCCAGTGCCAGAGGATGCAAAGCAGCCCCAGAGCATCACCGAGCCACCACCATGCTTGACTGTGGACAGAGTGTTCTTTCCTCATTCTTCTTCCTCCAGACATACTGCTGATCCATCGTGTCGAAAAGTTCCAGTTTTGTTTCATCGCTCCACAAAACAGAATCCCAAAAACTTCTGTGGCTTATTTATATGACTTTGTGCTGACTTTTCTTGTGCTTTTGGGTGAGTAGTGGTGTACATCTTGGACTTCTGGCATGGAAACCTTCTGCATTTAGTATGCGTCTTACTATGCTCACTGAAACCCCAGTGTCTGTTGCCACCAAGTCTTGCTGCATGTCTTTTGCAGTCACTCGAGTGTTTTTCAAAACCTGCCTTCTCTGAAATCTGGCTGCAGCCGTTGATAGCTTCCTTTTTCTGCCCTGTCCAGGTATTTAATAATTTTCTACCCCTAGCCAGTTCAGGTGTTTAGTTGGATCATATGTGCTTGAGACAACACCTGTTTTGCATATTTGTGCTGTTGTGAGGGATTATAATCAGGGGGTTGAATAATTTTAAGACTGGATAAGTCATTATAAGTTGCATTTTCAGTTGAATTTGGGGAAACCACTTGAAGCATTTGTTGTGTTGAACTATTTCAATTGCTTTTGTTTGATTTGTTAATTTCAAACAACTGAAAGTTTGTACATTTTGACAATAAACCTGATTTGCAATGGGGGTTGAATAATTTTGATTGCAACTGTATATCTCAATCTAAATCTTATATCAAAATCATTCTTTTTAGATGCATATTTTGATTTATTTAGATTATTGTTGTGAAAAAGATGTTAAAACTACAGGTATGGGTCACGCTTCCGTCTCTATTGTTTTGCCGCAATGAATTCTGGGACTTCAAGTTGGTTCAGTGCACTCAGGTCTGCATCCGATGCATCCTCGATATCAAGAACAGGTCCATGTAATTTCATACGTCCCTGGTACTTGCATTCTTGAGTATTGTAATTGAACTTTGGTGGCGGATGATGACGTAGAATGAGTTCACAAGGACGCAAGATTGCTTAAGAATGCATATTGAGAAACTTCCACTCTGTATTTAAATTGCTCACGGATTCTTCACCATACATTGATGGATAGATGTACTGAGGATATTTAAAACCCCAACAGGGTGTAATTCTGGTTAATATCTGGTTTGTAGATCTATATTTGTTGTCCTGAATTAGGCCCATTAATTTTATTTCTTCCATGTCCTTCACTGCTAAGACTAAAAAAGAAATCATTTCATTGTTTATAGAACTATTAAATGCATTAATTAATCATTGAATCATTTGGTATTAATTGTTATTATAGTCACTGACACCTCACATCAACCGCATGTAAGGAATATTTTGGACAGCTCATGGGCCTTCATTTCTGCCCAGAACTAGCATGTTTATCAATAAAATTTTTCCCATGTTATTTTTTCTTATGTAACTGTGTTGAGTTGTTTTGTCAAAAATCTTTCACTAGGAAAAGTTGCCAACAGAAGTAATGAGAAAGAATGAGAAAGACTTGCTTATCTAGAGGGCTAAATGCTGTGTATAAATTACATAATGGCTATAGAGAGCTGTATATCTTTCCTGAGCCTCATTAGTATGAAGCGGAGTGCTTATTTTATTTATTTAAGAGCATTTCACAATACTGGTTTTCCCGCTCGGACCTTCCCGGGGGGAAAAATAATGAGAGAGCACTTCAAATGAATTACTGTATACACAATCACTTTAATTATTCAGTTCTAGCTAGGCATTGGGTGTGACTGTTGGGAAATACCATGCATGTTGCCAAGTCTACCTGTTACAGTGATACGATTAATGTAACAGTGAGATATGCACTTAAAACATTGGATGTCAACAGCTTCTTGCAGATTAGTGGTGGCATCATGCTGTGAAGTTTGCAAAAAGACCCCATGCAGATGCACTGCTCACTTGTGTTAAATTCCTGCACCCTGGCTGATCGTTTGAGACTGAAGCCAGTAACAAGAAAAAAGCTGCAGTTTAAATTAATTTTAAAGGAATATAACAGTGCTCAGAAGGTTTAGCGATGGCTAGTGGCTAATAATAGTTGACTGTTTCCAAATTATTATTACAGACAAATAAATAAATAATATTTAAAAAGAGAAAGGGAGATAAATGTTCTTTCTGAACTGCCACTCTGAATTTTTTTATTGTCTATGAAGAGACTATGATAGAATGCTTTGTCTTAACTTTGTTCTGTATGAAACAATTTATAATAGGAATTTATTTTATTGGAAAAAAAAAGAAATTGCTATTCCCAGATGAATTCAGATATGCATCACATTAAACTGTGTAAAACACAGAAAAGAAGCCTATAGAGATTAAATCCTTTCTCGAGTGCAGTGTGTTATGGCCCTTTATGTCATCATGAAGCAGTATGAAAAATCCCACATATTAGGCATATTCTTCCCCTGTTTGTGCTAAACACAATATAGCTGCAATTCATGTGCTATACAGCAACCAGAATTATAGTTTGACAAGTATTTGCTCCAGCTGTGACCTCCCCTCTGTGACATTCTTATAAAAGAATTGAATTTGCAAAGGCTCCGCGATGACTGTGAGGCTGCTCCTCCTATTTGCCTCCTTGTATATTGCTTTTATAAGAGACAAGAGGGAGAGATACGAGTGAGAGGGAGAGAGATAGGGAAAGAGATGGAATGATGCCATAGATCTTCATAGCTCTGGCAGCAGCTGTCCATTTGAAAATGAATCACAAGATGCAAGAACCCATTATAGAGGACATTTACAACCAAGTGTATTACTGAAACTCTTTAATATATGTAAACAACAACAACAACAATAATAAACTGCAATGTTTTCGTTTTGTATGCCTAAATAATGTGTATGCAGGCTGTTTGTTGTGATACAGTAACTGAAATTTAGCTTTAAACCTGCACACATTTTACACGCTCACATTTAAATATGCATAAATATCACTATCTAGTAAAACCCATAAGATATTTTAATAACAATTAGTCATGACATGTATCACTATCAGATTATGGAGAGTGTTTATGGATTTATATTATGGATTATGTTTCCTTCTCAGTTATGCTCAATAATATGAAACAATACTGCAGCAAGGGCAAACATAAAGCATTGGAAATTGAATTGAAGATTGAAAAGTCTGATCTTCCATCTTAGTACAGATATATCCAGAGTATATTTTGCTCATCATTTCAGGCAAAAATGTAAAAAAAAAAAAAAAAGGAAATAATTTTACAAAATACTGATTATACAATGAGAAAAATGTCATGATTAGTCATACATTGGAAAGCAACTGCTTTACACAGAAAGCAGACGAGCAACATTTGTTTCTCAAGAAGCTGCTATTATTTAGAGATCATTGGCTGACAACCAAAGACGCTTTGCCTTGGGCAAAAATGTACTCATAACATAAGTACATGTTAGTAAGTAAAGTAGGCCTACTTTAAACCATCATGACACACCGCTGACAAGTTGACAAGAACAAGCAAAACCAAGAAAATGCCAAGGACTAGAAAATATGTAACATTAAACAGTATAATGTTTCTGAAAGCATGATAGATTTTTTTTTTTAAATGAATAAATGTTGTTGCTTTGTTGACTTTGCTGTAAATGAATTAAAGTGAAAATGCATTCATGCATTAGGAATCAATGTCTCCATGTTGTAAATAATAAATACATTCTGATTGTTTCAAATCCTTTCTTACAATGCTAGGCCATAGCTCAGTGTAAAGCTACCTGCAGCTTCTCTCACAATGCATTGAAGCAGTCCATTCATTCCAGCAGTCCATTGAGATGGCCTGAAGCAATTAGCCCCACTAAAACCAACTCATTAGGAGGCATGGGCTGAATGAGCGCTACTCACTGCAGCTAATCAATATTAATGATGGATTATTTACAATTAACAATGGGCCCTTAATGGCCCCCTAATTGTTTGTTTTGCTCTAACAGGGAGAGGTGAGAATTGCAGGTAGAATGCAGAGATTAGTGAGATGAGGGATAAATGTCTTCTCAATTACTCAAGTCTATGAGCTGTGTTCAGTACAACTGAAAGAAAGCAACATGTTTTTCTGAATATCTCAAGGTGAAAAAAGTGTAAAAGAATGCTACAATCATTCATAATTTGCTATTACTACATTACTGCTTTATGATTTATCATATCTGTTTTAAAGATCACCATAGCTACACAAATTAAATCGTCCATTTGACTTGCTCATCTAAGAAAATGCAAGAGATGCAGGTTATGACGTGACTACAATATAATCATATTTTTACTGGTACATTTAGAGCTGTAAAGCCCCAAAGCTTGCAGGTAATCGGGTATCTTTAAGGACCAGGTGTGTTGGGCTGAATTTATTACCTTTCCTGATTGTTACATTTCAGGTTGGACCACTGCCCATGCACCCCTTCCCCCACAACACTAAGCATTGTGATTGGCTGCTGCAGGTCTATAATCACACCTTTCTTGCATGTTGAGGTAGCACCCTGCAATTTAAGAAGGGTCCCTACTCTCCCCTCTAAGTTTTCTCCTTTCCCTTTCTTGTCTAGGCTGCGGGTGAAGACAGACATCTCCTTTCTCTGTTTATAGGAAGAGTTTAGGCTGGAAGAGTGAAAGCAGATAAGCGGCTTTACTTTAGGCTGCAGGAAATCTGCAGCCAACTATTGACACCAGCAGTCTGCAGCCTGCTAAGGATCACTCATCTCTGTTAAGAGCTTGTCTGCCAGCAGCGAGATGAAAGGAGTTGCTGCTGTTTGAGACACAGAAAAGATCTCCAAAACACTGACTTGATTTTCAGCTGTTTGTCAACAAATGCAACCTGGGGAACTTACGATGCCATATTTGTTGGTGCTGATAGCACTACTGCTAGCTTCCCTCTCTGAGCCTCTTTCCCTAGAACACCTCAGGCATCTAGACTGGCAGAGGGACATGCGGCCAGGCCAGCGATGTCCAGCAAAGTGCCAACGTGAGCAGTGCCCGGATGCCAGGCTGCTCCAGAGCTGCCTATGGGGTCAGGTCCAGGACCTGTGCGGGTGTTGTTGGGAATGTGGGAATGGAGAGGGCCAGCTTTGTGACCCTGAACCCAGGACTGGGTCCATGTTTTTTGGTCAGTGTGCTGAGGGACTCCGCTGTAAAGCCCCACGCAGGGACCCCACAATGAAGGCAGACCCCAAGCCTGTGTGTGTGTGCACCAAGCAGGAAATTTTGTGCGGAACAGATGGGAAGACCTATGAGAACTTATGCCAGCTACGAGCAGTGCAGCACAGGCTGGGTGAGCAGAAAAAGGTCATGGTAGCGCATCACGGACCCTGCACAGCAAGTAAGTACATCTCTTTTATAAAGGTCAAAAAGGCCAAAAGTAAGAGTTTATTGTCAGTTCAAGTGCAATGGGTCAGATGTGGGTCGTCATTCAGCTTGCGTGTGATTTTCAAGGGCTCTGTTAACTATAGCAAACTAAAGTAAATTTGTGATTGTAATAAAAGCTATTGCTAAGTGGCTTTGTTATACCTTCCAATGTCTTATAGATGCTAATTAAGTTTTTCACAGCCAAGAATTGTGTGCCACATTCTTTTCTACTACTTTAACAACAGATACAATTGTCTATAAACTGTCACTGCATTGAAATAATGAATACATCAATTTAAATATATTTTTTATTTTAGATGCTCATCCTATATCCTTCTTGTTTTTTTCCACACTCTCAGCTGCAGTCTTATAAATAATAGCAAAGCTGCAGTGTACATGCTGCCATTATATATTAATGGAGATACATAGACCATACAGTTACCCTAAACCCTCGAAACTTCCGACACTACTCATTATAAATGTTAAAAGCTCACTGGTCTCAAATCTATGAAACTATATATAGTCTGCATAAGCAGCTGTTCAGTCCCTCATATTTCTCCTGCTCCACGTAATTCTTCCTCTATGGTGTCATTGATTTTTGTGAATTGATAGAGTGCTCGCTTAGCACAAAAGGGACCAGAGCCCATTTTTAATGCATGCCTGTGTTCATTTTTAATCCAACATTAACGACCAATTTTTGTCATGTGTTAACTCTGTAGAGCCAGTCATCACCTATGCGCCGGGTGACATAATCGCTCTGGAAGGAAGCAACATCCTGCTTTCCTGTGAAGTTTCGTCATACCCAGTGGCCTCCATCCAGTGGAAGAAAGAGGGAGACAGTACTTTCCTTGCTTCTGAGGGTTCAAACAGAGCCATACAGGTATGTAGACACTTTTTATATATATGTTGCATTATAATTATATCCATCTATTGATACATCACATATGTGTTATATACAGAAGTAACGTTAGTGGCACTGTTCTATCCTTATAGAGCTTTAAACAAAGAATGTATACTCACACAGCTTCACAGCTACAGATACAGATGGTGGGTTTGTTTGTGTGTAATTACAGGCGAATGGAGGCCCGCGGCGTTTTGAGCTCACTGCATGGCTCCAGATCCACAAGGTCGGCCCTGATGATGCAGGGGTGTACACATGTGCTGCCAGGAACACCTTCGGTGAAACGTCTGCCTCCGCAAGATTACACGTTATACACAGAGGTTTGTTTGATACACACACAGAACACCATTAACAAATGATGTGAAAGGTCAACTGCCTGAGAAAACAGACATTTAAGGACTGGTCTTCCACACTCATAAACAATAAAACGATTGTCACTGAACTGATTAAAATTGTGAGAACACTGTTGCTAGGCAACTGGTAAAAATAAAGCAAAAGATTAGTTAAATAATGAATGAGGCTAGGGAGCACGTGGCTGTTAGGTTTTTACTGTACAAATAATGTACAGGTGCACTGAGAGCAAAAAAAAAAACTTTCAGGAATATCAACAATTTCCTCAAATATGTTGGTAAATTACTAAGAACAGACTTTGTATGACTAAAAAGTCGGTACACTGTCATTTTAATTAGCATTGATTACAAACCAAACTTGGGTTCCAACATACTATTAAATGTCAACATGTACACAATAATATAGGAAGGAACGCACGAAGCAGCACAATAATGTAGGATTTTTAATTTATTTACACAATAGTTTAATGTTGAAAGGAAGCACTCCACTTTAATTAGCCTTATACTTGTTGTTTTACAATAAAACTACATCTGTCTGAAAAAATAATGACAATATATGAACAATAATAAACTTTATTTACTTATTTATTTTCATGCATGCAATCAAGTTGTGAAAATTAAATGATTATTAATTAGGATTAAAAGCTATTGTAATAACTAAAAAAGGTATTATAACCAAATGCACAAGAATAAAATAAAAGGTGAAGTACAAAAGTATTCTTACAAATATAAAATGAAATAAAATATAATTAAAGAAATAGAAAACAAACAACTTCAAAGAACTTGTTATGAAATTAAAATAAAATGAAACTATAACTAACAGCAATGCTCTAAAATAGGGGTGTCAGACCCGAAGTAAAATTCTACCTCATTTAAGTCACCTAATTCATGCTCATTACTTATTTATGGGCTGAATTTGGTGTGACAGAAGATGGAAAACATTCTCTTTAAGATTGTGGCCGCACAAGACCTGAGACAACATTGGATTACAGTCCTGATAGTCTGAAAGCATAATGCAAGAAGTAGCACACTTTGTCCTTTTTTCACAAATGTCAGTGACATGTCGTTTCCACTTTTTGTGGTCTGGACTGTGGTAGAAAAAGACGTGCATGAAAATCAACAATAGAAGCCAAATCGATTTTGAGCCCCAACTATCTGTACCCATCATCTCTGCCTGAATAAAGGTGAACTTGGTTTTCCGAGAAATCCCACGGAATGGCAGATAGCTTTACACCAGTCACGGACTTTCTCTTGAAAGAACACAGTATTAGTGATGACAGGAGGTCGAGAGAGAACGGAGATGAGTGAGATTTGTATGATGGGGGGTGGAGGGATGTGTGTATTATGTGGCAGGCTTTTGGTGTGACTGTCTGGTTACTATCTCTTTCTCTGGGGGGTCTGCATCTCTACTATCCACCTCTTATCTGAGCCACAGGCAAATCCCCCAACCCCCCCCCCCCCCCCACTTGCAATTTCCCGGAATGTCGCCACTGCAATGAACTCTGGGAACTCTTGGCAGTGGAGAAAGGTGACACAATGCAGTCCTGGCCCTACTGGCTGAGCTTTATAACACCCTGAGAGATGTTTGGGACAAAACAATAGTAGTATTGTTACGAAAAGATGAAATTATGAAAATTGTTTATAGAACCAAAATGAAAGAGTCAAACAGGAGATCCACGAAAATATATATATATTTTTTTACTTGTGCTGAAAGTGCTGTCTCCTGGGCATAGAGTATTTTTTAAACCTGTGTGTTAGTCTGTTGGAAAAATTTACACTTAATTTTTTATTGCTTTTTATGACAACAGCTGTAATTCTTACTTACTCAAATTTTTCAGGGTCTCAAAGGGGCAGAGAGCTTCCTAAAAAAATAAATGAAGCTCACAGCACATCTATCAATGAAGCTGAGAGTGAAGATGATGAAGATTATGAGGGACAACCAAGTGGATATATGTATTTGTAAGATATAACATTTCCATCGATCAAAATTCTAACCACATTTCAGGTCTGCATAGCATCATCACTTCTATAAAATAGCTGATGTCTTATTTGAGAAATTACCTGTTATTTGAGCACTGTAAATAAACACTTATTGTATGTTTCTATATTCATTTAAAAAAACCAAATTGATCAAGCTTATGTAAATGCTTTTTTGTTTTGACGTCATAGTTAATATTTAGTTTAAGAAAAAAGAAAAAGTGTAAAAACAGACAGATTTGTGACTTAGTTAATGATTTTTTTTGCAAAGTAATGCTTGTGGTATGCCAGCAGTTTTATTCACACAGCTTTCATCTCATTCTTCATGTCATCATACAGTATGATTTACTTCTGCTTGTGTTATTAAGTCCATCGGCTGTAAAAAGTCACTTGTGCTTTTGTGTGTGTGTGTACTTGCATGTGAGCATGTATTTGTCTATACATCAACGACTCTATAAAAGCCGAAAAACACTATCTTCTTGTGCACTTACTCTGAACCCTCTCTTTTTGTACTAAGTAAACCATCACTGTCTCCATATTTGTCATCTCAAAGAGACCCACCAGCAGAGCAAGACACAAAAAAAGCACTGAGGTTAAGTTGTTTGAAAGCTCTGGTATTAAGAGCCGTTTTACACTTAAGAAGTTGGTTTCACTAGGTTTTCTGTTTCCTTCTACCATATTGATTGATACTCAACTATCAATGCATAATAGAAAAGCACTCAGAACAAATGCAGGGTTATGGCCTTCCAGAGAGAGAGCAGACGAAGCTGTAGCTGAGCGCCATTATTGCCCCATAAAGTATCCCCAGGGACGGACACAGTCCTCTCATCAGCACACACCAAATACCCAATTAAAAAGGAAGACCTTTAAATTCTCCCCCTCTTTCCCAGGCAGAAATCAATCAGAATTCAATCTGTTTCAGTCGGGATCCTGACTGTGCAGGTGATCGCTCACTAGAGCTCAGATAGGTGACAACAGCAAAGGGGAGCCAGCAAAGCAGTCTGGTGTTAGCTTTCAACACTGCTGGCTCCTCGGCTGATGCGGCTGGCTGAGAGTGTGAGACATCCAGGGTGAGAAAGCAACACTGCCCTTCTTAAATGCTTATCTAAAGTTTCAGTGTGGCTTTTATTTTTAGATGCACGTGACAGGTGAGGGATTTTTTATGGCTGGCTGACAAAGTGCCCAGGTAAATGATCCGTCTTGAACTTTTAAAATAAATGGATAATTTAAAATAAGTGGTTCTCAGATTCATCTTCTGAAGAGGTTAATTGAAAATGAATCCCAGTCTAAAATAGAGTGCTCTTATTCTCCAATGGATGTGTGTTTAATGAATGGAGAGAGAGAGTGAGAGAGAGAGAGAGAGAGAGAGAGAGAGATGAGAATGGAGTGTGTGTCTGTATGCTGATATATGTGTGTGTGTGAGAAAGAGAAAAAGGGAGAGGCAAAGGGGGATAGTGGATGGAGAAAAAACAGAGGGAAAGAGAGAATGCAATTAAAAGATGATTCATTCTCACTTTCGTGTAACAGTATCTGTGAATATTAGAACGGACACTCTTTCTCATGATAGTGTTTGGTTCAGTAAAGCTCTCCCCTGGCCCTCTTTCTCAAAGCCGGCTTAATGATTCCCTCTCCGATGAGAGTGTGAGCTGATGTTGGGATGGAAGGTGGAAGGCTAGCAGAACTCAGATCCCTTGGTCAGTGGCACCATGTGCCGGGGTCAGGTAGGGTCAAAGCTCATGGGCAGAAATCTGCTAATAATGGACAGCTCAGTAAAGTGCAGGGTTAAGTTACCCAATACCTAGCTAGAATAACTCTCAGGGAAAACAGTTATTCTAGTCTGTACAGTCTGAATTAACTATACCCATACCAAAACTTGGCTATTTGTGAAATAAAAACCTACATATTATCCAGTATTATGTGTATAAAACAAAATGAGCCGCATAGATCAGAATCAGGACTAGTAACCTATAACAGCACAAGCCTGAAATCTCAGGAAGCCAATAGATATTGGCTCAAAATATCACAAAGGCACTTTTAGTGAACACGTTCAGACAACCTAATGAAGACATTTTAAAACAAACTAGTAAATGGATTCGGTGTGAATTTAGATAAACGAAAGCTACTCATCTTGCTATTCACTCTCATGTGTTCTAAATTTAGAGATGTTTCATTCAGTGCATGGAGCATTTCAAGAAGTTCATCATTGTTCCAACAAGCAGTATTAACACTTGATTCTCAGTGAAATCATTGAAATGCCACTTACACCGAAGTATTAAAAAAGAGAGAGAGAAATGTTAATGTTAACCTTAACTCCGTTTGGCTGTCTGTTTCTGATGACACAGATTGATATCTTTTATCAGACTGTAAAGGTCATTTTTTCTATTTAAAACAGTGGCATTTTAATGAATTCGGTTAAGTGCAAAGCCTCATGACGTATGAGACCCGGAAATGATTAATTTTTATGCTAGTGATGTTAGCAAAATAGTTCAAATTGCTATGTTTTTTTTTTTTTTTTTAAATAGATATGTTACTGTTAAGAGATAGGACAATAAAGATAGTTAGTTTAGTTAGTTAGATCCAAATCCTATTTAAACTATTAGCTAGTTAACCTAACTAGCCGGCTAGTAAGGTTGCAGGAGGAACCTTTAGCGCTGTTAAGTTGCATGGTCATGTGCTCATATGTTTTTAATTGGAATAAAGTCTAAAGACATTTCAGTTAATTCTCAGACACTGAAATAATCAACTATTTATTGTGCCCACATTTATTATTTTTCTTGGTTTAAACTGACACGTTCTTTTTAAGAGATAAGGCCGTTAGAGTGTAACTGTGGCACTGATTAACTAAGAGATAAATCCGTGATAAAAGCCGGATGTTTTATTCAAAGCGGAAGTGTGTGCGTTGGCCGTCAGGTGGCGCGTGTTGCTTTCGTAATCCCGTGCAGGCTACAGGAGCGCGCGCTCCTCCGGGACTTCCTGGCATTTAGATTGTGGATTCGGGGCGACCTCATTAAGCTGCCACTGACTGAAATATGTCTCTGTCTCGCGGTGTCGCCGAGTAATAAAGCCACCGAATTCTTCAGCACAGCTGCACGTTATTGCGCGCTCTCAGCTGGACGGGGTTTTTTTTGTTTCCTCTCCTCCGCCGGTACTAATTGACAAACGAGAGAATGAAAGGTTATTACTGTCCGCTCATCTGAGGTGCAAATGATTTTAGGCCGCTGAGTACGATGATGTAGTGTTTTGTTTACATACACTTTAATAGCTAAACTCGTTGCTCAATTAAACTTTTAAAAGGAAGACAGTCGCATTAAAGCGTAGCCATGGGCGAATTTCTCACATTCACGCGCTGGGTTGGTTAATTATTGAATTAAAAGTTATTAACATAACATTTTAAATACACGCTTTTTATAAGGGTGACATGGGTCTGGCATTAAGATGGCGTAATTCAGTGTTATTTTATAATAATAACAATAACAACAACAACAACAACAATAATAATAATGCCATCCAGGGTGTATTCCCACCTTGCACCCAGTATTCCCAGGATAGGCTCCAGATCCATCAAAACTGAAAGAGAACGAATGAATTAGTATTAGTATGAATACTAATACTACCGACACCACCACAACCATCAATAATAATAATAATTCTATCCAGTTTGTATTCCTCATGCCCATGCCCAGTGTTCCCAGGATATGCTCCAGATACATCACAACCCTGCATAAAGTGCCTACTGAAAAATGAATGAGTGAATAATAGTATTAATACAAATAACACCATAACAACAATAACAATAATGATGATAGTCCTGGTTGTATTCCTGCCTCACGTGCAGTGTTCCCAGGATAGGCTCTGTATTTACCACCATCCTTACCAGGAAAAAGTGGTTACTGAAAATGAATGGATGATTAATGAATAATAAAAACAAGAACAACAACAATCCACCACCACCACCACTACTACTACTACTACTATTACTACTACTACTACTACTACTACTAATAATAATAATAATAGAATACACTATTTATTACCAAATACATATTTGTAAAAGCAAATGCTTATTAAAATATACATTAGGTGATTTAAATATACTTGGGTGATTTTTATTCTTTCTTTCATTCTTTCAGCACATAAAAGAAGTTCTCTTGTCTTGTGTACAAATAGCCCATCAAACTTCCATTTGCAGCATTGTATCGTTTAAGAATGAGAACTCCTGTAGTCCTCTCCCTGGAGAGAGAATCTTTCACTTAGCCTTTCTTGTGAAGAGCAGGATTTGATTACCAAGCTGATGCAGGTATTTCTGAGTCCTGTTCATGCGCTTCATACACACAATGCTCGTGGCAGCTCAGACATCATTTACACTAATTTGTCTCCTACCCACTTCCATACCAGCACAAGCATCTCTGCAACACCAAATTTTCTAGGAATCTTTTCTTTGTTAATACCTGGGTGGAACACTCAATACAGAGGAATTCTTAAACACTTCCCTGCATCTAATTTTATATCTGACTTCAATCAAATCGAATTCTTTCTCACAGTGCGCACATTTTTGCAGTATTTTTAGTTAAGAGAGAGTTTTCCAGATAAGAATTTTTTTTTTTTTAGTTTTTTTTTTAGTTTTCTAGTTCTCACAACATTTACCCAGTGCCTAAAGGTGGCATTTTTGCCATTTATTTTCCAGACTATTAAAAAAATTATTTTGCATTTGCTTTTCTTTACTAAAGTGACTGACAGGTACATTGATCTCCTGAGAGGAACCTGGAGATGATGAAATGTGGGTGTGTTTTGTTGTTTATTGTGTTTGTCTGATCCAAGCCAGTAGATGCTGCTGCTGCTGCCGACCCTTGAGCAGTGCTAGAGGTAGAGGCGGTATGGTGACCATGGTGATGAGAACGGGATGCTGCAGCCTTTGATATCTCGCTGTCACTGCAGGAAGATTCAAAGGTGGAGGAGGAGGAGTAGGCGTGACAGTCACACCTGCAGCTGCTGTCAGTGACATAATGAAGCAATGGTCCAGTCTGACAGAAATCCTTTGGGCATTTGGCCTGTTAGTTTCACCATTTGATTAAGCTCCTTCCTTCTGAAGTGAACCTTTCTTTTAGAGCTATTTGCCCCCCCCCCCCCCCATTTGCTTTACTGTTCATTAGCTGTTTCATTAGCTTTACTTTACTTTTTATTTTAAGTTATATTATGCTATTTCCACTCATATTTGGTATCAAGGTGGCTATGCATCCTCACCCTTCAGCTTTACACTTCCCTTGCATCATCTCCAGTTTCTAGAGATGATTTTGCCTGATGGCGCACTTTCATCTGCTTCTTTCAGAGAAAGCCATCTCTTAGTGTATGCTTGGATTGAATTCAGCTCAGGAGTGACAACAGCATGCTGACAAGATGAATCGAATCGAGAAATGACTGCAGGTGATAAGGCTGAGGTTATAGATACACATGCTGCGCTGCCTCTGGCTTCAAGATGCTGCACTCAGTGCAGGGTAAAGTGATAAATGGGCTGTTTAAGTGTTATCTTTGAGTGAAATAGGACTTTCAGTTAAAACTCTGACCTGTTCTTAAGCACTACTGATTGTTTGTCATGCAGCAAGGGAAATTAAGTTGCATAATTCAAACAGTAATCATTGTTTTCATCCATTTTTTTTTTTTAATGATCTCCAGTTCTCATTTGCAAACAATTAACACCAGGCTGATTGCCGCCATACACATTTGGGTTTCCATAGCTCAGCGGTCGCCTCTTCACCAGCTGTCATATTTCCACGACTTAATAACAGCAGGTAGCATTGGTGGGAGCCTGTGGGTTGTAAGGCATAAAGGTGAATATGTTCTGATCTCACCATAACAGGACCTGGAGGGGACATCAGAGCTTTACAAATGTTGCCACTGATAGCATGCTGCTAGCAGTTAACAGACAATTTGAGAATGTGCCTCGAGACACAACGCAACAATGGACATGTCTCTGTTTAAGACCTGGTTTCAGGGCATGATGGGTAAACAGCAGGTTTATGGGACCTTAGAGCACTTTGCGACAGCCTCCTGCAACACTTTTCATGACAATGACATCATAACATATCATGTCTGTGAGTGAGCAAGGACAAGACAAAGAGAGAAAGAACAATTCGCAAGCCCAAGTGTCATCTTTACAAGAGAAAAGTGATCTAACAGAGGGAGCACAGGGGTTAGAGGGGGAAGCAAGACTCAATGTGATTATCATAGGAAAAAAGAAGGGAAGACAATGGACGTTTAATGCACAAATGCAGGAAAAAGTGATATTTTATTACAGCAAAAAGGCTTTCAAAAATTACAGGAAAAAGCAGGAAAATGTGTCTGCTATGGATGGCACTAAAACCCAGTTTAACAGGGTCATAATTCACTTAGGCCTGATGTGTCCCGTCATTCACACGCTCAAATGTGATGCCCCGAGCCCTCACTCCATTCTCAGAAAGTACACTTTTGACAAAAAAGCACTTTGTTGCTATTACTGTGGTGTTTCAAAGAGGAGTAAGAGCAAAAAATTGGCGCTTCAAATTTCATTTTTTGATGTCCCATTCAATTGATTAGCTTATACAGTGAAAAACGACCATGTTTCCTTTCAGAGATGGCAGGGCCTTTTGTTACATGTACTATGCAATGCAACATAATTAGATAACTGAGGCTACATTAAAGATGATTTATGCCAAAGATTATATCCATGGAGATCACTCTCTCCCAATGTAATCTCATATATCTGTGAGGAAAATATGAGATGTCTGCCATGCAGACTTCAAGCAAAACTTTTATAACTTCATAAACGAAACATTAATTATTTGGATGGCATCATTTTACTATATTAATTGATATTTGACAATATCTGAAAAACCATTTATTAACCATTAAAACATTTATTTTTAAAATAAATAAATATGCTGCAAAAGTCTACAATAAATAATGAGTTTCTGCATTGCTAAAATTAAACAATAAACAATACAATTATTGTTTTAAAATACAAAATAAAGTAAAATATATCCATCCGTCCATCCATTTTCTATATCGCTTATCCTAAAGGGTCGTGGGGAACCTGGAGCCTATCCAAGGAATCATGGGGCACAAGGCAGGGTATACCCAGGGACGGGATGCCAGTCCATCGCAGGGCACAATCACATACACGTTCACACATTCATTCATTCACTACGGACATTTTGGACATGCCAATCAGCCTACTATGCATGTCTTTGGACTAGGGGAGGAAACTGGAGTACCCGGAGGAAACCCCCACACCATGGGGAGAACATGCAAACTCCACACATACAGGGCCGTGGCGGGAATCGAACCCCCGACCCTGGAGGTGTGAGGTGTTTCTTTTAAATAAACACAATGCATTATTTAAAATACTGTATAATTTGTAATAAAGGTAAAACATTGTTAAATTAGTCACATAAGTTTTTAAATAAAACCTCTAACTTGAATATTAAACTAGATGGCAGTAATCAGAGAGTGACTGCTAAAATGTTTTATATTTACACATCATTGCTGATCAGGCAACATTCAGAAAACAAACAAACCATTCCCATGTAAAAACCATAGAAACTAGCATTTTATGTCTTCACATGCAGTTTTGTGACACGCTCAATAATAGTTGACACAGTGTCAGGATAAGTGTGTATTGCTCAGTGGCCCGGCTTAACGTTAGCGTTAGCATGCACCCTGCGGTGCTTGAACACAGATCACCCGAGCGAAGCGGGAGGATCATTAACCTTAATTACCCCTCTAATCCACTCCCGGCTTTGCAGAGTAAACAGCCAGGCCCATTAGGCTGGATGACTGTCAGCCTGCAGGGCCCCATGACTCCTCTGGCATTGAGCTCTGCCTTTAGGGGATATAGGTCTTTTGAAGAGCTCCATTCAACCCTCAGATTCTCTCTCTTTCTTTATTTCTCTCTCTCTCTCTCTCTCTCTCTCTCTCTCTCTCTCTGTCTCTCTGTGTGTGTGTGTGTGTGTTTTCAGTAGTAACACCTCCCTCTCCTTTCTCCCGCACTTACTGATATAAGACATGAGGAGGGCTGACACACTCACTGGCATCCCTGATGCTTTTGTTTGTTGTCTTTCTCCCCCTCTTTTATGTACCCAGATGGTTCATTTTGAAAAAGCTGGCTACTGATTCCACCCCTACGCACTTATTTGGGGTGCTTTTTGTTACTTCTGCCCTGCAGGCATCCCCGCTCATTCTCGCTCAGTTGCCCTCCCCCTTTTTTCCTTTGCTCCCATATTTTTAACAATGTTCCTTAAGGAAAAACAGCTTCCAGTAGCTGTTTTTGCACCTTCAGCACTTTTCCCTATTTGTATTTTGTAACTGTTTTGAGATCTGAAGGTATCAATAGCTGATTTGATTAGTATCATAAACAAATATGTTGCACATACATTTTTTTTTAGACATTAAGCAAATACCTTGTAGGACACTATCAGTATCTTACAGTCTTACAGTCCAGTCATTTAAGTTTCTTATAAATGACAAGGAAGAAGAAGATAGTGGCAGGCATGTAGCAGCAATGATGTATGGTTTCTCTCTGCTTCAGTGGTGTTAATCAAAGCACACATCTGAGGGTCTTACTGTATATGCAAGTAACCTACGTTCATTTGGTCTCTGGTTCAAAACATTGTTTCCCTTCAATTTCCTTCAGGTCTCCCCTTCTTGTATTTCCATCTAAACCCATTTGTATGTACAGAAAGTGCCATGTTTGGCAACATTTGCCTTAAGTATGAAAAAAGGGAGCAATAATGCCAGTGGTGAAATGTCGATTTTCACTGGATATAGTCCAAGGCTATTTGTCTTGACTCTGGCAAAACTCCAGAATGTTATTAAAGTTTTCCTTTCCTGTGCTCTCTCTGGAGTGAAATGTGGGCACTGAACCAAAGTCAGGCTAAGCAAAGATACGAGACATTTTGGGGCCTGTGCTGCGGTTTAATTCTCATGTTGTTGCTGACAGAGTTTAAGTATCTGGCTCACAGATATCTAGCAGCTTAGACCCAAGGAACACTTTGGAGACGTCCAGATATTATAAGGTCTTAGGTGATCAATTGAGTCTTAAATGTATTCATGATTACTACTTTAAACATATTCTATTTTGCAGGGAGTCACTGATATATCAAAGGATTACTGAAAATTAAGTGTGGGTTAATTTCTATAGGAGAAGTTGTGAGAGCTAAATAAATGTTTCACAGCTTTATCTAAACTAGAAGGACCAAGAGTGAAAAGCATTGTCTAGGAAATAAACCTTTCCTTTCATAATGAATACTTGCAGAGGATTCTCCAGGCATTGTTCATTGTTTTCCTCTAAATTTAGACTCGGAGAAAATCAAATTCATCAAACCGTGTGCATATTGAATTTTGAATAATGGGGAATATGAAAATAGATTTGCCACTGGCCATGTAATTCCACAACAATATTCTCTTCTGACTTTGTGAAACTGTGCAAGAGTCCTTAGAGGAATGAAGGACTAATGTAAAAACCAAATAACGTGTAATCGCTGTAATCTTTCACCAAGCTAACTCAAATGTTACAGTGGGACTGTCCCAAAATCCTTTGCTATATTTATCCTATGAGCACAACACAAGCTGAACTGTTTTCATCTCTCTCCAGGTCATCTGTCCCTCTTGATCTTTAAGAGTAGTCCCTGCTAACCCAACTTCCCAGATGAGAAGCTTTGCTCCCCGTGGCACCATCGGTCGCACTAAAAGCGGTCTGGCCTCTTTGAACAACCGGGAAACATTAGCCCTCACCGCTACTGCCTGGGCCAGCCTCTAATGGATCGCTCTCATTTCATCAACCCACTGACATTTAATGAATATATATTTTATCTCTGCTAGGCTCCGTTATCGGAATGCCCAATATGTTCCGAGAAAGAGTCACCCTGGGAGTGTTTGGGCTGGACCAGAAGATCCTCCGGCATGGCACCTGCACACCAATCTCAGGCCTCCCCTCCCCTTCCCCGCCTTCCTCATGTCCTCCTCTCCTCCTCCTCCTGGCCTTCAATATCACATGTAGATTAATAATTCATGGGCAGTTATTAGGGCTGGTTCAATAGGAGCTGTGCTGATGGAGGGCTGTGCAGAGTGAGCGTGCCCGCAGGGAGGGAGAGTGTTGTTGTGTCAGCCCCCATCTGCCAGAATGCAATAAGGAGAACAATGGAGGCCTTGATTCCCACCAGCAGGCCTATAATCTTTAAATGGCTATTAGCAGAAGAGTGCAACCAGTCAATAACCGACAAAATCCTTTTAAAAGCTTCTCTCTCTCTCTCTCTCTCTCTCTCTCTCTCTCTCCCTCTCTCTCTTGCTCTCTCTCTCTGTGTAAATCTCCATGCCACAATCACAATTGTCTCTCACTAGCAATCTCTCTGACTGCGGATAGAGACAGTTTGATAGAGAGTTGCTGAGTTGCAAGTATTTGATTGACACCAAATGCAATCTAGTACATTACAGGCTATTCTTTACAAATATGAATCTGTCATGTTTATCTACCTGTAAAAACAAGGAGACATAAGAAACAATACTAGCGCTCTCCAGTAGGCCCGATCTCCCCATCCTTTCCATAGAAAACTACCCTGCCTGAGATGTTTACTCCATTTCATTAAACAGTGAGTCGGGAAATGAATTGAATCACATTACAGTCCCACAATATGATAAATCCCTGTCTCGTATTTATTATGGCCCTGAAATAAGAGCACAGCAGCATGCGAGCATTAGAAGAAGCATATGTAAGGACATAACTGTGACAGCTCTGATTTGCCTTCTCAGGTTTGAGTGAAGGCAGGGAGTCGATCGTCTACCAGAGGATTTTATTGAAGAGGCTTATCGTGACTGTAATGTATGAAGCATAAAAACAGGTTTCACTGGGAATGTGGTTATTCTCGAAAAATGAAAACTTTCATGCAAAACCTCTATGGACTGTAGACACTTAATTGCCGGTATATTAAAAGTGATCATTAGAAAACCACAATAATGCTTACCAGGATGGTAGTGCACTAATATCATAAACCACACTATATCAATGTAAATATTAGTAAATAAAATTAATGGCCATTTAGTAAATGGGAAGGAAGTCCTCGAACAGGAATGTACTTTTGAGATGCCTAAAGTTTTCTACAGTTAACTATTGCAGTGGGAAAGATCATTTAAAACAATCAAATAAGAGTATCATATTTAAAATGCATGGACCATCCTGCTAAAACCCAGGAGAATACTGTCGCTTAACATTCTCAGGAGAGGAATAACAGCACTTGAGTGCAGAACAGCCAGGTTATGTCAGAGACAGCCCTTGCTATAGCATTAAAATATTGGGCATCTTGCTTTTACCCAGCATTCCTTCTCAACACCTCAGGCAAGACTGTAACCTGATCACATGACCACAACCTGCTGGGTCATAGGTCAATCAAGATGCATCGTTGGTGTGACACGTGCGTCGTTCTGAGAAACAAAGCTTTCATAGGTCTATAAAAGCTATTTACCTAAGATAGTCGTTTTTTTCCTTACTCCAAATATTTCTGTCTTGCACTCTCTCTCTATCTCTCTCTTTCCATCCATCCCTCCCCCCAACAACTGTAGTGTAATCCATCTTCATTGTCCACATGCGCTGTGTTGTGACAGCAAGGATGCTGGGAGAGTCTGGAGGAAGGAAAACAGGTACCTAAAACAGACACATGAAGACAACCAATCGCAGCACATCACATACCAAAATGTCAGCGAATGAATCATATAATTATAATCATATAAGAGAAATATACAAGGCAGCCACAGGGGAGCCAGTCTCAATCAAGGAGAACAAATGTCCTTTTTAAATAAATCCTTTTTGAAAAGCAGAGATATTAGAATTCAGACCAGTCAAACCAGTGTTACTTTGAGTGCATAGTGTTTATTGCTTCTGCTGCTATTCAGTGGAAGTCTGCTCAAGTTATCCACAGACAGTGAGTGTTACATCTTATCTGCGCACAATGCTGTCTTCATGCTGTTATCAGTGACGTGCTGTCAGTGGCCATACAGACACTGTTCCTCACAACACAGCTAGTGACTTCCTTTTCCCATTCACTTGGCTTGAGCTACAGGCAATCCCATGAGGCTTTGCATCTATCATCGAGATAGAATGGAGGTAGAAGGCGATGTCATCAGGAAGTCTGCAGACTAAACAAAGTACTCTTGTCTCTGCAATCCTGAGTCTCATCACTCCGCTCATTATTAACACATGCCAAACGAGAGACAGAAATGATTACTACGTGGCTTTTGTAGCGCAATGGAAATCAAGCAGTAAAACACAACGTCCTGCTTATTTACATTAAAAAAGGGATCGTGAGCAAACATGGAGTCATCCAGTCGTTCCGACAGGAAAAGTATTCTCGTGTGGTTCACTAAGCCTTTTAGAAACTTCCGGAAACTCACAAGCAATCAGAAATATTTTAAAGAGCTGTCAAGCTCTGGCCAACACCACTATGAAGGTCTCTTAGGGTGACTCTGTTGCATATAGATATCTAAGTTTAAGTACTGTTCTTCCTGCCTGTGAGCTGAGGGAAACAAGTCACTTCCAGACAGATACGTAAGCAGTTTGGGTAAGGTAGAGAGTTCAAAATACCCCAGAGATCCTGAAGACTTTTGCATGCGTTTGAGAGTTAAGGCTTAAGAAAACATATGCACAATGCTGTGTAGCCGCCCAAACAGTCATCTATCATCTTCTTTAGTGTAGCTTGAGGATTGAGGATGTTCAGAATGGTATGCATACAGGAAACACATGAGTACATACTTCTGTGTAAGAGCGAATACTTAATGAAGATTAATTGTGCTGTACGAGATACACATTTTCTTTGTTAGAAAACATAATTTGTCAAAAGAATGCAATCATGTCGTGACGTCCTTCTATTCCTTGCACACTGCCGATCCATTTTAGGGAAAGGTATCCCAAAAGTATCACTATGATTTGCTATAAAAGAAAATAAAATTAATACAATATAAAAAATATTAAAATATATGAATAATAGGTACGATCATTGAGGTAAACAAATAAGTAATAAAGCACAATGTGGCCTATGTTATAGGAAGATAATCCATGATGGTTAACACCCAAAAGTTTATAAGTGTTTTATTCCATGTACACCGCATTGAATTGCCAATGATTATAATATTTAATTAATTAATGAACAACACACGGTGCCTATTAACTATTTATAATTACATGTTAGTTTCTGCTGCAATTTACTATCATGGATTGGTTGGAGATGGATACCAGTAACGACTCTACTCACAACAGACGCTAGACAAAGGCTGCGTCCGAAATCGCATACTACCCTACTACACAGTAGGCGAAAAGCAGTACCCAGAGGGGCAGTATGTCCGAATTCTCGGTAGGCTGGAAACTGTAGGCAACAAGTACCCAGATAGCATACTGCTTCCAAAGAGATTTTGCAGTGTGCAACCGATGGACACTATGCGAGTCAAGCAATCCCATAATGCAACGGGACTGGTGTGGACGAGCTCAGAAAAAAACTGCGGAAGACAGCATGTCACCTCTTTTTAAGTATTTAACCTTGGTTAAACATGACTTGATTAACAATAACTAAATAAATTCTTAACTTGTTAAGGGATTAAACAAGAAAACAGTTGTCACAGCATTTGAAAGCTTTTTTGTGATCTCCATCACGTCTTAGCTGGACAAGCTAATGGCAAAGAATTTACCTCAGCCTGTTAACCCCACCCACATTACATTATTAATTCAGTTAACTTTGCGGATGTGCATTTTGCCGTTAGTGCAGTTGCTTTAATCTGGTGGTCCCTTTAAAATTTTTGTGTTTATGATGGTCAAAGGTCACATGACACTGCCAACAAGGCGGATGTAGTATGTTCAGGATTGTAGTCATAATACACACACACTGATTAGTACATACTGTTTCAACAGCCGTGCAGTAGTTACTGCATAGAATTCAGTATGTACTGTCACAGTACGTGATTTCATACGCAGCCAAAGAGTGCTATACAAATGTGACTTTGTGAGATGCATTGGCTGATGGGAATTGTAGTCCTGCATCATTATTCAGTGCAACCATGACACTTACATTATAGAAGCTACAATCAAGTGTTCCCTTACCAGAATCTGTTTCTCTTTCTCTTCACAAAAACAAACAAACAAACAAACAAACAAAACACATCTTGTTACCTTACTGAGAAACTGGAGGGTACAAAACTTATTGACTGTTACTAAGCACTGGCATTGGAAACACAGGTTATCTTGCAAAACACTAGAAATTAATTTTCAGTATCACACGTGTAAGTATTCCGTTAATCATAACTTACATGTAACATCAATCTTGCATCAGTAGAAAAGCAAACAGAGAGAAGATGTGCCATGATTACCTTGTGTTGATTTAAACTTGCAAAAGTCATTCATCTTCAGCTCAGAGTCTCAACCCCATCATGATCTGACAGCAGCTTCTGACACTCAAAATATGGACAGACAAAATATGCTTTCGTCTGGAAAAAAAAAGGCTGAATATGAAAAAATGATATAATGCTATGAAAGGTTTCCAGATCATAACAAAGATAAATGAGGTTTATGGTGAAAACCATGCATCAAAAAGCACTGACAGTATAGAGAATGTTTTACTCGCCTGGTTATAGTCCTTATTACTAATATGAAGTTTAATACTTCATCTCAGCTCCGTTTAGATTCTGGAAAAAATGGTGCTAGTTAAAGAAAAATTAGCATTTCTTGCACTGATGATGGAGGGAGGAAAACAATTTTGGTTACATTTCAAAATTACAGTACTACTGTAGTAAAAGTAGAATGGTAGGACTGACAAATAATGTATGCTACTCTTAAGTTGATATATAATTTTCTGTAATTCCTATTTTTTTGACAATGTTTGTTTATTTAACAGCAGCTTTTAGCAGAACCCCATAACAGATTTTTCATTTCAAGTTCAAGTTTCCTCAGGGGCATAAACCCCTATCAGTGTGCTAAGAGGAGCTGTATCAGCTTGCCTGACAATTACATTTTAAGAGATTAATCATCTCAGTGACAAATAATGGTATAAAGCAGGCATGTGGTGGTTGGGAAGCACTGTTCAGTTGGTGATGGATGGTTGGAAGATGAGTAGCAGACTGAGGCGCCATCATTTATTATAAAGAGCTATGACAGTGAAAAGAGTTAAGCATGGGAGTTAAGTATGTGTTGTGAATGTGTCAATCACACTGAGAAGGACTTGTACACACTGACAATGGAAGAATCGTTTATGACCCTGAAATAGAGAAACGTGATCCTCTGTTAACAATGAAAAGATAAAGAGTCAGGTAATCCCATGCAACCTACATCTACTGTACATGGTGTTATGTTGCAGTGTATAGTCTACACATAATCTACACGCACAAACAACTGAAAGTAGATAACTTAAAATGTATAGTCAGATATGATGATCAAAAAGGGGTTCAGACGTGCATTTTGTAGTGTGCATGATTAAAGCAACACCGGCTCGGTAAACCCCGTCTTTCTCAAACTTGATTTCCTCCAGCATCCCCATGCCCTCAGGCGTATGCAGCGTTTGGGCTCTGGGATGATGCAGTGCACTTTATCATTCTTATGAGCGGGAGTAAGACAGCAGCACTGCAGCCGCTCTCCGTACCAGCCTTTAATTCATCATCCTTTATGGAGAGTAATGGCTGTGGGCTGACACCAGGGAACTGGATAGCAAGCAGGACGCTGGAGCCACTAGCATACAGCGTGAGCAGGAATACAGTGAAGAGAGGCTTCTTCAACTAAAACAGCATGTGAAATAACAAATCTGCAGATGTTGTATTTAGATAAAAGGTTTACCAAATGGCCTGTACTTTTTCAGGGAGCTGTTAATGAGACACTTAGGAACCAATTCAACATTAATGGACAAGACCATTGGCTTATTTTACATAGATCAAATGTTTGATGACCCTAAGAGGTCAAAAGTCATATATAAGTCATAGCATACACTAAAGTTTTTTCACCCTCCTCCTATCCTTAAACGCTATTAAAACAGTGAGTTTAAATAATAGATGGGAGGTAATACATATGGATGCAAATATTTTCTTTAACAGTATTGAGATATTGTAACACACTATATATCCACCTCATCTTAAAATTTTTGCATCGCAAAAATGTTCTCAAGAGTCAGTTTATAAAGTAAATGCATTCTGAGAATTTCCTACAAAATGAACAGGTAAACATAATGTATAAGAACTCTTCCTAAAAACCATGAGCACAATCCTTAAAATCCCATTAAATCTCCCATTGCCCACTGGATTATGTTTAACTCTTTTATTCTTTTGATTTTGCTTCTTAACTTAGTTGGATTGACCTGAATGTCATTCACAGCTTTTGGGTCAAAACCTTTTTTTTTACTATTATTGATTCTTCTTGACTTTTTTTGGAGCCTGCTCTTTCCTGAAAATTGTTGGAATATTATTATCAAGTCACTATGATTAAATGAGAGTGAGATGTAGAAAATGCCATCTGTTGCTTTGGTCTTTGGCCTGGAACCCCAACCATGCCCCCCCTCATCCTGTCACTTAAGCAAACAGATCTGACCCTCTCTCCCTTCTCTCCTTCTGGCACTTTCCGCTTCTTCAAAGTTCGGCAAATCGATCGTAACTTTGACGCCTTGACTCTGGCTAGGGGCCAGAAATGATAAGCGCTCATGGGGGACGTGAGAGCTAAGTGCTAAATCAATGGTTCCCCGTCTCTGATGTGGATAGCATTACTGAGAGGAGCCAGTGGCCAGAGGTGGAGATGATGATTCTCTGGGGGCGTCTTTAAAATACACACTGGATGCCACATTTTGGGGCAATCATCCACATGATCAATCATGTCTTTCTTTTTTCAGGAAAACTTCTGTTCTTTCACCCACCGGTAACACTTTCTTTAACGGTCTAGTTATTTAACAGGCACGATGTGGTGGCTAAAAATTAAGTAGCAAAACAATTTAACTAAAGGCCACTAGAACACTGTACAAGTTTTATGTATTAAATGGGTGTGTGTGGTACACTAGTATAAAAAAATGCTTCTTCATTAGTTCTTTAAGGGTTCATTGAAAAATTTATTGTTTTTAGGTTCCCAAAAAGGAAACATACTCTCATAAGGTATGAAGAACCTTTAAAAGTTCCCACAGAGGGACAACTGGAGAGCCTTTAAGGGTTCTACATTTTTCAAGCATCAAAGAACTTGGTAAATATTTTCAGGTAAAAACATATTAAGACAATTCAACAAAATTTTACTGAAATTTATAACAGAATCTCAGTATTCAAACATATTGCCATTTTAAGACTTCTAAGTTTTCAAGGAAATAAGAAATCAGCAGCAGATAATAAAAAAAGCTAAAAGTTTTAATTACTACTGGCATAAAATCTTTTTAATTAAAGTTGTTGGACAGATCATTTGCTTGTTTAGTTTGAAATGTTTTTTTTTTTTTTTTTTGTAATTCCTATCAGACATTAATTTGACTCTTTTACTACTTGGACCTTATTACATGGTACTTTTTACACAAGTAAAAAGTTCTGTGGTGTTTGTACTTTACGTATACAGTATCTGCTTAATAATTGTCCATCTTATAATGCAGAATAATTACTCAGTACTTTGCAATTTGTACCACACAGTTAACACATAAAACATCTTTTAATATTCATTTTTCCTTTAATAAGATATGAGTGCCATTTATTTCTAACCTGCCCATACTTCTGAGAGAGAGAGAGAGAGAGAGAGAGATATCAGATCAGAGAGAGAGAGAGAGAGAGAGAGAGAGAGAGAGAGAGAGAGAGAGATCATTATAATATATTGATATATTCTGGAATAACACATATCCAATATCCTAGCTCTAAAAGGAGGACTATTTTTGTTTGTGTTTATGCTAGAGGTTGTCAAAAATCAGTTTTGCCAGAATGAATCATTCGTAACTGAAAACAGCATACCTATTCTCTTTTTATAATAGAGATCGTATCATTATTCATTTTACATGATGATTGATGCAGTCTGATTCATCCTGACTACACACTGAGATATGGCTTTCTTGTATAGTGCTGCTGTTAAAGCAGCTGCCAATCCTGTATACTTATAACACTGAAGTAGGGGGCTAAATGGCAGTTGGTATGAAAAAGCTAAGCTGAGGGGCTACTGTCTGAGTTACCATGAGTGATTGAGAGTATGTCCACAGCTGCCTGACATCTTGTTGATGTCTTTGTACCTCATTGTGAACGTATTTCCTGTCAAGCTGATGTGTTGCTGCACAGAGGCTCATTTTTCAAAATGCCCCAAAAAAGCACCTGACAGTAAATTAGTAACAGAATACAGCTTTGACTAGAAGTTTGTGACTCCAAATACTCAAAACGTGTTTGACTGAAATAAGTAGTTTTTATTAGGTCACTAATTCTCAAATCTGCTGAAGCTGTTGATTCATTTTCTATAATAGCAGCTCTGGCAGTAAATCACAAGGCAAATCACAGGTTTATATTAATGTGCTTGTTCTGTTACATTATATTAGCATTGATTTCCACATCTTGTAACACAGAGCGACCTAAAACATGGCTGCTGACTACAACTCCCAGTGAACAGAATGGCCTACAAATATGGCCTCCGAGGACTGCATCACCCAACCACCACAGAGACAGTCATGGTCTCGTTCACCGGCTTACTGACCACACACATCTGGACTCAATTACCACCTTCAAACAGACCAGTGCAGACCAGTTTTGTTTGATGTCTTTTGCCCAAGTATCTCTGTTTGTTAACGTCAACTCTCCTTATCGTTTTGCATTTGTCTGCTATTGGAATAATGAAGAAATGTAATCTACAACTGTCACCATCTCCATCACCTGGCATCCAGCCATAAAACGATTTTTAAAAATGTGTGTATTCATTGATATGGTGACGGCTTCTGTGAGGAAGATTTAGCATTTTTGAAAGGAGTCTCCAGTGTCAGCATTTCGTAATAATTAGATGGAGATCTGTTCCTTTACGTTTTGAGAAAGTCTTCAGGAGGGATGGCGTTTATCAGTAATGTGACAAACTTAATTTTTTGTCTTATTAAATTCAAGGGAGAGAAGAAAGATTGGCACTGGAACAACTATATATAGCTTCTATAATGTAAGTGATAACAGGAACTAACTTGTTTCACATGTTTCATGGATAAAAAGTACAACATGGTGTTTATTAATAAGTAAAACATCCCTGCTAAAAAAAACCCCCAATAAAAATCATTCTAATGGTTTCCACTACAAATGTCATTAAAACCTTAAAAAATTTAGTGTGTTTTGGGCCATATTAGAATTTAATAGTTTGTATTGGTTTCCACTAGACATAAACATGCCACCAATAAAACCAAAAAAATTACTAGTATAGACCCACAAGGACTGTTATAGTTTCCATTAAAACTGATACAATTCCCATTATTAAAACCATTAGAATTTCTGTAATTGTTTCTATATTTTTTTTCAGCAGGGATTGTAATAATTGCTGCAGTATAAGAGGAATAAAACATTTTGGGACATGCTGTTTTTGGAAAATAATCAACTGTGCTAAGGGTAACTCCACTTCATTTTAGTTTGCATCACACCACCTCATTGTTTATTATTTTCCTATAACAACATGCCCTCTCGTGGTTTGCTCCCTACTTGTCATTGCACAAATACACTGAAATTGAAATCTATTTTCCAAAAAGGCAATTGTAAAAATCTATATGCACATTAGGTAAAATATATAGGTATATAGGTAAAATCATGTATTAAAAACATTTATTGAATGATATTCTCAGATTTCCTTTTTCCTGTATTTGTAATCAATTTCCTGGAAATAAATCACTACTGACGCACAGAACAGGTACAAGCATCGGTGGAACTTCCTTTAAGTGTCTTATATGTACTTAACACCCATCACTTTTTTTTACTACCAGTATAATCACTGTTTAATTGTGCTGCACATTCCTGCACTCATAGTGAGCTGAGGTAATCTCTGCAGACGTGGTGCAGTGGACTGAGGACTTTCGAGTGTAGGCAGTACGTTATTGACATACTCTCCTTTTTCCATTTCATGCCCTCTGAGACCGCAGACTCAAGCCCTGCTGCTCCCCAGATGACTGTCTGGCCTCTCTAATGTCCGAGGTTTCTAAACTAGGGTGCATGGCAGATTGGCCACAGTTGTCTGAGGAAACACGAGCTCCCCTCTCCTAAGTTCACATGGCTACGAAGGATGGATCAATAAGCTAAAGCGGGGCGCTATTGACACGTTAAACCTGGTAGCAGACAGGGCCAACACACACCCGAGTGCAAATGTTGTGTGCTCACACACATACAAACACATACACACACATACACGCTGGCATGCTGGCACAAACAGGTTATTTTGTTCTGTCAGTGTCATTATGAATCTGCCTTTTCAATAAGTATTTCAGATGAAAGTATTTTACAGCAGCAAAGTCTTAAAACTAGATTGATTCTCATCACTGCAAGCAGCAATACAAAGTATTGAAATGATTTCCATCATATGAATATCACCCACACATTAGCCCCAGTGTGTTTTTCTTCAGTCATTTCCTCTCTCTTGTACTGCTGCGCAGGCCTCGGTGCTCCTTCACATTACAGTTTTATAATATCATCATGTCATTTCAATTGCTTTAATGAGAACAGTAATTGGAGGAGCCCCTTGTAGCATACTGCTTTATTTCCCTATTGCGATGTAACAATTACATATGATTTGAATTTTTTTTCTTCCAGTTAAATTATGAAGAATCATCAGAGGAGACGAATGACAGAGATTGCAGCCGTGAAAGCATTGCCTTGTGACTCCTATGAGCCATTAAATTTTTGACGAACCAACAGAACTAATAGTGTAAACGTTTCCCATGATGCACTGCTTCCAGCAGCTCTTAATATTATGGTGGTCTAATTAGTTGGTGCTAAAGCGCCGGACTCCCAGCATGCTCTTCAGGACAGTATTGAGACATGGATCATGTTTGCTGCCACTGCTGAATGGATCTATTGGGGCGACTGAGACCCCTTTTTATGTCTGACAAGCTTTATTGCAGCAATCTCAGTGAAATTTAAAGTGATTTGGTATTGTTTTTACTCACCGTTAAGTATTATATAGTTATTATAGTTTACACTTTGATGTGCTGCTTCACCGATTATGACTGTAACAACAAGCAGAGATTTTTTGTTTCTGAATTTTAGACAAAAATGACATTTTACATTATCTATTTACCTTACATAAGTAGATCATGAATTGCTATTATGTTTTCTATTTTGAGAAATTACATTGTTGTGTACATCTCCCTTGAGGAAGGCATGAGTGTATAACTTAGAAATAAATATTAAAAATAAAGGTACTTGTATATCTTTAATATAAACAGCTTCCTCTTTCTTTCAGCTAAGAATTTATATTGCTGTAGTAGCTCCTCAGCCTTTCCATATGTTTCATTCAAATTCATTTTGTCGGACCTATCAGGTGACCAGAGGGAAAATATGCAGGCACCCTTGTAATTTTCTCTGCATGAATTTACATATACCACAATAATGAAAAAATAACGCAAAGAAGGGTAAAAGTTTCCTCAGTAATGTTATTATAACTTTTGATGAAACCACCTCTCGCTCAACGTGTTCCCGTCTAATTAAAAGCCTTTCGGCTTTGTTGTAGCGTTTCAGAGAGCTCACAGATGAAGAATAAGGACTGAAACAGAATAACTAAAATGTCTTTATGTTAGACTGTGAACTGAATAAGCAAATCTTTGGAATTAATTCTCGGTGTGGTCTAAGCTTCACATCCATCACATTCAACATGGTGAAAGACAGGGAAAGCATTTACTTTTCTGAGATTTGTTAGCACTTATTGGTGCTCTGTTAGTAAGTAGATGATGCAACTATGTGTCATAATGGCTTTTTGGACTCCCATTATAGTGGATCTGGGTTCAGCCACAGCAATCCAAAACAAAACCATTGTAAATGATGAGGTAAAATTCAATGAGTATTATAAAGTGTTTACAATTACCCTTTTGCAAATTGTATACAAGCCGTCTAAGTACTGTCATCAACCAGCCTTTCAACTAATTCTAAACATGTCAATAATTTATGGTTGTTAACGCTTAGTAGATTATTTATATTTATTTGTACATGGTTAACTTGCCTCTTTTGGCCCTTTTCACTTTATTCCGATGGTCCTGTTTCATGTTGTTGAGTTAGATGATAATATTTACAGTTAGTACCATCTGTCTTTCACTGTATTTAGAGAATCCAGTTTATAGCTCGTAATGTTTAGTGAATCCTCTGTAGCTATTCAACTAGTAAATGTATAGTTAATTTATAGTTAAATTAAAAATAAAATTCCTTGGTAGAGTGTTCCAGATAAGCAAATAACGTGACTAAAATGGTGACAACACACTCTTAAAACAGATGTGTTAAAAATAACACAGCATGTGTTAATTTTTAACACATTTGCATGTCTAGTTAAGGACAACACATTTTGTGTTGCTTTCAACACAATCAGCATGTTAGTACTTTTAACACATGCCGTGTGTTAGTACAACCCCGATTCCAAAGAAGTTGGGACACTGTGTAAAGTGTACATAAATGTAAATAAAAACAGAATGCAATGATTTGCAAATCTCACAGACCCATATGTTATTCACAATAGAACATATATTGTGAAACATATCATATGTTTAAACTGAGTAAATACAACTTACTGTTCCAGCCTTTTGTTGCCCCTGTCCCAACCTTTTTGAGATGTGTTGCGGCCATCAAATTCAATATTACCTTATTTTTATTCTTCAAATTGTACACACAAAGATTTAAAAAAGAAACTTTTTTTTGTTAAAAAAGAATACAAAATAACACAGTGATGTGTTGTTTATACTTTTCCCCCTACAATTATCCTAAAATGCAATTTGTTTGTATGCTAATATTCTACTAAAATGCTCACAAAATAAACAAACAATTGCATGAAGTTCAGGTGACATTTATTAAAATCATTAAAACATTTGACAGATGTAAGAATTGGAGCTGATACATCTTCTTACAAATCCCCCTGCCATCTAGGAAGACAAGAGTCCTGGTCTCTTCCATTTGAAAAGCTGTAAAAGAGCAAAAAGAGTGTTGGTTAATTGTTAGCTCCAAAATATGGAAAAATGCCTTTGGGCTTCAACTGAGAAATTGCGTTACAGAATCCTAAATTGTGTAATTTGGAAATGTGACCTCCAGTCTCCTAATGAACAAAATGGTGCTGTAGACTCACCAGAAAAATCTAGCTATCTTGTGAATATTTATTTTCCAGCCTTTAGCACCTCATCGCCATTTTTTGCACAACCTAATTAAGCCAATTAACATTGCAGAGATAGTGGAAAGCATTACAATCTAAACCCCATCCACTCTTTTTGTCACATTAACCTTGTGAAGAACTTTTTGCCACAACATTACTTAGCTAGCCACTGACTGTCTGCACCTGTATACCAGCATTAACATTTGCAGAATCCGTGAAGGAACACAGCCCTAACCCATTCTCTTAAAGCTAATTACTACAGCTTGCCTTGTCCAAAACACTTGCTAAATGTAACTAACATTAACTCATTCTCTGTATTACATCATGGTGAATAGCTGTAATGTTACGTTATCGTTAACTTTAAAAAAGGGAATGGGAATATATAACATTACCACAAGCTGTATGCTAAAGTAATGTTATCAACTCAGGGAGCGTCTAGCTTAGCATCATTCATTCCTACTGTACTGTGATTGGTGACAGCATCCAGCTAGCTAACCCTAACTCAGAGCCTCAGATAAGATGCAGACCCAGAGAGTTATGGAATAACCTCACTCTATATTTCATAGCCAACATAGACAAATGACACTTATAGCATAACACCAACATGTCAAACATCAGAATGAAGAAAAAGTCTGATCTCTGTGATCATCAAACCTCATCAAATCTTGAAGTGAATAGGCTACAGTAGCTGAAGACCACATCAGGTTCTGCTCCTGTTAGCCAAGAACAAGAATCTGAGGCTAATCATGAGCACAGACTCACCAAACGGGAGATTTGAAGACTATAAATCGACCAGATGATTTTATGGAGAACAAAACCTGGACTCCTGAGCAATGGACAAAAATGTAATATTGTCTTTTGTGTCAACCGTCACTATATTTCCTACATGTAGACAGATTTACATTTGAAGGAAGGTAAGAGATGCCTTCAACCCACAATGTCTGCTGCCAACTGTCAGTGTGTAATCCATAATGGTACGGATGGCCATTTCAGTGAAATCATTAGATCCAAAGAATGCTTTGCATAGGACAAGGTGCACCCTATGATGCAAACAATCACTTCTGATTTCAGAATGATAATGCCCCTATATACAGTGACATGAAAAAGTATTTGCATCCTGATTTCCACTATTTGTGCATACTTGTCACACTAAACTACATTTCAGATTCTCATACAAAATGGAATATAAGACAAGGAGAACATGAGGAAACACAACATACAGTTTTTAAATAATCTTTTAATTTATTTAAGGAAAAAGGTTATGCAACACCTATATCACCAATGTGAAAAAGTAACTGCCTCCCTAAGATTCCAATAAAATGGAGATCAGTCTTTCACATCTCTGTGGAGGAATTTCGGCACAGTCTTTGCTGTATTGCTTTAATTCAGCCATATTGAAGGGCTTTGGAGCATGACTGCCTGTTTAAGGTCCTGCTACAGCATCTCAATGGGGTTCAAGTCAGCACCTTGACTAGGCCAAACCAAATTGATAATTTTGTTTCATTTGAGCCATTCAGAAGTTCACTTGCTCTTGTGCTTCAGATTATTGGGTTACTGCATAACTCAATTGCACTTGAGCATCAGATCATAGACTAATGACTGGACATTCTCCTTGAGGATATTTGGATAAAGAATGGAATTTGTGGCTCTGTCAATTATGGCAAATCATCCAGGCCCTGAAGTATCCCCACCATGTTTGACCATTGGTATGATGTTATTATTGTGGTATGTTGCATTATCTTTACTTCAGATGTAACTGGACCCAGCTCTTCCAAAATGTTCCATTCTCAAATCATCAGTCCACAGAACATTATCCGAAAAGGCTTGGGGGCCATGAAGCTATTTTTTTTTGGCAAAAGTGAGCCTTTTGTTCCTCTTGGTTAGTAGTGGTTTTTGCCTAACAACTCTCCCATGGATACCATTTTTGCCCGGTCTCTTACTTGTTGAAATCAGGAACCTTATCTGAGGCGAGTGATGCCTACAGTTCCATTAATTTTCATCTGGGTACCATTAATTTTCATCATTATTTTCTGACTTTGTGGATGGGTTATCAGTGCACTATTGCAGGAATTTTGGCAGGCCAGCCACTTCTGGAAGATTCACTACTGTTGGAGATAATTGCTTTCACTGTGGTATGCTAGAATCACAGAACCTTTAAGCTTTTGTAAGCCTTTCCAGACCGATATATTTCCAAACTTTCTTTCTGATCTCTACTGGATTTTTTTTCTATAATGGCATAGTGTGCTGCTTGTCGAGACATCTTAGCCTACTTAACATTGATGGAAAGAGTCTATTTAAGTGATGGTTAGATACAACAGTGCTAGCAGTGTTCAGGACTGGGTGTCTCTAATCTAACTGAACTCATTTATCAATTAATTTGGTTAGTTAAGTAACTAAGGTGGCAATTACTTTTTCACACAGGCCAGTTGGTGTTGGATAATGGGGTTCCATTAATAAATGAAATTATCCTTTAAAAACTCAGGTTTTACTCAGTTTACTCAGTTGTCTTTGTATTATAAAAATTTTTCTATGAAGAACTGAAACAATTAAGTGTGGCAAAAATACAGCAGATAAAATTAGGATCATTTTTCATAGCACCGCACACTCCTAAAATTACTTAGGAGTGTTTTTTATAAACATGGAAGTCAGGTGCCTTCAATGGTCTCTCCATTCACAAGATTTAAACATTATTGAACTTATATGGGACTTTATAGATCCAAGACTACAAAAAGATATCTGCCAAAAAAGGTTTTCTTCCTGGAGAATGGTCAACATCTCACTACAAATATACACATTCTGCACTTTTGTTGTAGCATTCAAAGAAGGATTAAATCTGTTCTGTCCACCACTTACATATTTTTACGTTATTTCACCATTTCTAACTGTCATGCAGTGGGAACATTTCCTCAGATTCACTTTATTGTATTCACAACTTAATCTTTAGGCCAAAATATCCTGTATATTGTTTATGTTAGAAACATTTCTGACAAAATCACAAATGGAACAAGGAATTCTGGCTATGGGAAGCATAATGTCAGTAGAAACCTATAAAATGAGTGGTTTAAATGCTACAATGACACAGTAGTGATAGCTTAATGAGACAGAAATGCACATTCAATAGTAGCTCATTTTTCTGCCTTTATTTATCTCTAGTGACTAGCTACCATTCCATATGAGCAGTTAAACATCCTGCTTTCTATCATGAATAGTGATTGGTATGCTCTGTGTACTCTCCAAAATGCAAGCTGGGCATAACTGACAAATGCTACTGTTGACAGAAGAGACACCTGCTTAAATGCCCCAGCTTATTCTGCAGAATTCCATCACGACTTGCAATACCTTGTTTGACAAGATTGTAACTGTTTCTATTGCACTGATGTGTGGTATGTTGAAATTTAAAATGTAAAATTGTTCTAATGCAAATCACTTCATTTGGGTCACTTTTACTTAAACATTACAACATACACATAAAAACACACAAAAATCATGTTTGAATTTGAATTGTAATTTTGGCTGATATTAAAGTCACATAGGTTTGCCATCAGCAATGACTGAAAATGCTACTTTTATACCAGGGATGGACAAATAACCCCCACATTTTATGTAATACAAAACATTACAAAGTAAAAGGATGTATCTAAATAAAATGCAGGTTTGTACTTTGAAAATATACAACATTATAAAGATTTTCTTAAAAGCTGGATTTATAGATTTGAGATTTTTTTTCTAACTGTGCATACACAAAATGTCTTCCATGTATATCCTGTGTTCATGTGATGCACTGATTGTACACATTCAAAATAATTAATGTGACATAATACAATGTGAAGCAATACCTGCGACCAACTTAACTGTTTTTTATTTGCAACACCGCTCAATACAACAATCACAATGCTGACAGAAGGTTTTAAAGAGAACCTACAGACATAACATAATACAGCGTTTGTCTTCTATTGTTTTTGTTCTGTACCCTGATGAAGGCCATCCAGGTGGAGACATTGGCATTGCTGTTAACTATGTGTCCCAGAATTTTCACCAGTGTTTTGGCTCTGACATACCTTCTAGTGGATGCTACTTTGAATCCTCCAGATGTACATGAGCTACACAGGCAAGTATATGAACGATGCCACTTGCCTACTAGCTAACAAAAAAGTGTGAAAAAAATGCGAACATTATTGATCACTGTCATGATTTTCACAATGTGAATCAATCAACATACACTGCAATGTTTTCAGTTCCTCCTGAACAAGTCAAGACAGTTTCTAGCTCTAGAGCAGCTCTGATGAAAGTTCCTTCATTAAAATTCCCCAGAAATCCCCATATTACAATTCACCATATACAGTGAGTCAAAAATACAGATCAGAAAAGTATTTGGATACAAATTACATGCTTTATTTTAAACCAACATGCAACAAACACAAATTTCAAAATAGTATTTTCTATTTGAAATACATGCCGTCAAAGATATACATGATGTATTAGGAATTACATTTTCAACTGAGTTCTGGGATAAAGATGAATCCTTAATTATACTTTCAAACAGATAATCATTTGTAGAAATCTATTTTTAGTGCTGAACTAACCTTATACCAGAAGTTAAAGACCTCTTCAACCATATGCTTTATCTGCATCTGCCCCACTGTCCTCTGTTGTGCTGTGCTAGGGTTTCAGCTGCCCTGTAAACGATGCTACAGTGGGACAAAGCTGTACTGCTTTCTGAAAACATCCCTGTACTAATGGACAACAGGGAGTGTAAACCTTCTCTTCTTCACCAATGTTTGGTCAAGTTACCATAGCAGATATCCCCGTGCCAGATGGTCCACAGTTTCTACATTAAAACCCCTCTCTGTCTGTCTCTCTCTCTCTCTCTCTCTCTCTCTCTAGCTCTCTCTCTCTCTCTCGCCCTTGAGAGGACAGACTCGAGAGTATCTATAGCCCTAGGCCTGGGGACCTGAGCCTCAGACGATTATGAGGCCGTGGCACCTTAATTGCTGCACTCATGCTAGTCGAAGTGGCCAGCCCCAACAGCCCACCCCACTGCATTATTCATGCCGGAGACAAGGATAGCACTTACAGTCAACAGAAACAATCCACAGCGCTGGGTGATGTCACACCATGGTCGGCACCAGTCAGACGGGCCTGGGTCTAGGTTCTGGGTGCTGTGTACTTATGTGTGTGTGTGTGTGTGTGTGTGTGTGTGTGTGTAGTGGGTGTATTTGAGTAGGGAGAGGATCAGCTCATCCATCTTAGCCACTTATGAGCCATAGGATCCGCTGAGTGCGAGAGCTAAATCGCGTTAGCTCCCGCAGCACATACCTGCTGCCTCATTAGGTCAACCGTGCTGCACGCAAGCTTGCAGTGCATCCTGTGGCTACAGTTAGGAATTATATTGCTATATTTAAACTTGCTCACAAAGAACACATCAAAACCAGTACTGTATTGCCTTGAAGGCAGCAACTGTTGTAGATGAATTAGCAACCATAGAGTAGGCTACTGGATTGGAGTTTGTTTTCTGGGTTTATTATTATTATTATTATTATTATTATTATTATTATTATTATAATTATTATTTCTACATCCATACACAAATACCTTCTCTGAGTCATCAGTCAAATGCCAGTGACAGTATAGTCTGGTTCTGACTGGAGAGCGTCTCTAATGGTAAAAGTGGTGATTAAATATCAGGACATCATTGTAAGAGGAGAAGACAAAACACATCTCTGACAGGCACTGCCACAACACTAAGCCACAGCTCAACTTCTTGAAAATGCATTTCAGGTTGTGGAGAATAGCTTAATGCTATTGGAGCTCTGTCACTTTGGCTGCAGACTGACGAGATGAAGTGTTTAGCACTCTGGCCGAGGTGTTTCATTTCTGACAGCTGAACCACAATCAAAACCCCAGCATGTGCAAGATGACTGACAGCTTTTAATGAACAGAGCCTAACAGATGAGTGGGGCCGAAAGAGAAAGAGAGAAATAAAATGTGTGTGAGAGTGCATGGTATGTGCTTTGTCACAACAAAATAGATCTGTTGTCAAGATTATGTATATTTACTTTGGCATATTAAGACGCCAAAGCCAGTTTTTAGTTAAGAATGATAAGAAAAGGTCAAACAGTGGCATGACAAGAAATTTTTTAACATTATTTACTACTCTGTATTGCTGAAAGACTGCAATTTTAGACTAGCTTCCAACCACTCTAGAAATTCTGCAAAAGCTTCTATAATAATAACACTGCATATATAATTGTGTATGCGATTACGAAACACAGAGAAAAACTGTGTGTATCTATCTGTGCACATGCATTTATGTGTCTGTTAAGGGGCTGTCTTTAGATGTAGGAAAACTGCAGCTGCAGCAGTATCACATTTCAGACAAATTAGAGCAAATCTGCTCACAAAAACTACAGCATTAAATCAATGTCATTACTCCATTTCAGTCAGCTGCTCCCTTTCACCCAACATGATACCACAGTCCGAGCACAGAATGCCCACGCAGGTGACCCAACAGACAATCAGATATAACTCCACACATCTAGAAATACATTTACCTACCAGCTTGACTTAATTAACCTGAGGAAAATCAAATGTACTCTGTTTTTAGCAATGGCTTCTTTCATCTTTGAGTCCTCTATGGGAATCTTCTCATCTACCCACCATTTCTTCTCCATATCTGGGTTATTACCTGGGATTAATGAAACAGGAAAGAGGATTGTAATCATCAGGCATGTTCTTTTTAAACGTGATACTTTTAATATCCTCAAAGAGGGTGCAGGTAATCTACCTCAACCCTACAAAACAGCTGAAGATGGCAGGAAGATACAACTACATTGCAGTAACTGAGAGCCAGCAAGGTGAAATAGAGCCATGGTGGTAGTATTTAGGTGTTTGTAAAACCTTCCTTAGTCTCAGCCATGTGAGCTGAAAAACTGCAGTGTATTTGATGAGTGTAGTCTCATCTATCAGCCAAACTTTGATGGTGGATGTGGGTTACTCACATCCTGTGAGCTGATCTGGAGATGAGTATCGGGCCATTTCCCAAGTAACTAATGAGGGAAGAACAAAGATTCTCACTTTAGTGGAACTGCAGCACGCCGGTCATGTCTCACTTGAAATGTCTTTGAATTCATTATTGCTTAATGGTTTGGAGTGAGCATGATGAGGGTGAAACCTGACTAAGCCTATAAAGATAGACTTTGAATACTTGGAATAGGTGACCCATATCTCTCATAGAAGGACTATGGCAAGTGATTGCTTGCTTCTAGAGGAGACACATAATTGTCAGTGTTTGTAAAGAACCTTACCAAAGTAAATAATACCATATCTCACAGTTACACCAGCTGAAATAGCAAGTCTTGAGGGTAAAAACATTGGTCACCACAACAGTTAGTTTTAAATCACTGTCAAATGTGAAAGCATGTTTACATTAGTGCAAGTGGCTCATCTTAACTGCTTAAATGACCCTGTGTGTGAGTCACTTAGTGTAAATGCAGATTTGTAACATTACATTTATTCACTTGGCAAATGATCTCATCCAAAGTGACTTGCAATTATTATAGCATACAATGAATTTGAGCTGGTGTTTAGGGCTCAATCTCCTTTTCACCTTAGTTAGTACTTACCTAATAATGTATAGCCTACATTCATTCATCTATCTTCAGTAACCACTTTATTCTGGTCGGGGTGTATCTGGAGTCTATTCTGGGGACAGGCATGCACGCTGGATGTTACGTTAGCGCAGCTCATTCACACCAAGGAGCAATCCATCTTCAATGATTCTGTGAGGAACTGGCTCAGACACAAGGAGGACACGAACATGAACTTGGGAAACTCAGCACAGAGCTCAGGATTGAACCAGGGACCCTGGAGCGTTGAGGCAGCACCACTACACGCTGCACCACTATTCCACACAAGTACTTTTTTTTGTTTTAAACAAATAAACACTTGGCCGTGTTCAGCTAACATATAGGGCAGAAGTAAGCTTTGAGACTGAGACACATATATATGTCATCACATAAGGCTCCTCACTCATCACTGCACTGATTGGTCAGATCAGACTGAGCTGTCATCCTTCTCTAGGGGTTTTGGAAACAGATTGTCCAAGAATTGGGGAATATGGATTGGAGAAAACTGACGAAAAAGGAAAGGATTTAATCACTTTAAAAAAAAAAAAAAACAGGAACCAAAGGCAATGCATTCTGCAGGAGTAGTCAAAAGATTGCCTAAATCTGTTAGATGATTCAGACTGCCTTCGATTAAAGTGTCATTTGTAAAATGTCTTTTGCAGCTTTGTAGTATGAGTAATATGAACACTGACCTGCAAAGGTTTTGCATGCCCGTGTTGGTTTTCTTTTCTGATTGGTTTATCCATTATGGTGTATAAAAGTCTGTTTTGTTATCTTCCAAAATCAGACATGAATAGAATATAAATAACTTCAATAAATTCAATAAAGAAAGTGATCAATTATTTCATAGCTACTTTTATTTTAACTGCTACTAAGAGAAAATGCAAAATGATGCCTCTGATTATTACTTATTCTTTATTCTGTGTCATTACATAGATGGGTTCTCACACCAAACCCAAATAAATAGAACACACACACACACACACACACACACACACACACACACACACACACACACACACACTGACTGGAAAGCTCTCGTTTTTGTGTTCTGTCAACACTAAGGCCTGGGGGGCACTCTGGGATGACAGGTGGAAGGAAAGCTGCAAAGAGGTGGGAGGGATAGATGGAAACTGGTGGAACTGGGGCTGCATATTTGAGAGGCCAAGAAAATACTGTCCATTCTAGCTGTCTTTAATCAATCTTTATCATAAAAATGTGTGAATACATATTGTCATTCATGTCATCAACTTAAAGGCATGCAGACAAATCATAAGAACTATGGTTTATGAAGCCAATTTATTTAAATCAAAAGTAACAAAAAAGGCAAGCGGGTCCTTGTGATATGTTTTGTCTCCTTATGAACTTTTTTCATGCTAGTACAATTTTAATAAATGTAATAAGAACATTATTGCATTAGTGCACATACCTTGAAGCTATGATTCTGTCTGACAGTTCTGTGATTTTAATATAAGATATATGGTTTAGAACTTCAACTGTTTTGTACTTTTCAGCTATTTAGTGTGAACGTATAAAACAAAATCTCACATATTTTAAGCAGCATTTAAAATTTGTAACAATAACAAATTTTTGCCAAAATAAAAAGAGAAAAAAAGAACCTTATCATTTCAATCCCTATACAAATAATATAGAATATAGGCTAATTATACTAAGAATATTTCTCATTATTGACAAATGGAGTCTAACAACAATGTAAATCTGTTAAATGTGTACCATGATTGCCTCAACGTTGGTTATTTATGGAGATATTAGCTATATTCGGGCCGTTTGATGTGTTATGAGATCTCAAATACACTTTGTGGAAGCAATATATGAGAAATGACTCTAACAGAAGAAAGTTAGTAATATCAAACAACACATGCAGAGATTGGTGACATCTCTTTCAACTACATGAGACTAATCAACTTGCCATATTTCAGTTCACACATAAATCTGGTAGCTTTATATCGAAGTCATAGCATTTATATTGTATCTGGTTACTGCAGCATGCTTTGGGCCCTTCTGCTTTTTTTGTTGCAACTAATGCATTTTCCTCCTGGGCCGAGCCAGGCTGGGTGTACCAGGCACCTTCATGCAAACGTGCTGAAAACGGATGCCACTATGCTTTGGCTTAATCCAGATATTTCTTCTTTGACGTTTTTATGGAAGGGCCGAGCAGAAGAGTATTGAAGTTGAATTACAGTGGAACAAAACAGACCTCTTGCTACAGTAGCTAGGAATCTGAGCATGGAGCAAAAGCACAGATGTGGCAGATCAGGTTTCAGGGAAAGCTGAAGCTACACTGGCTTGCAAGTCTCTACAAATACATGGTCTTGGGGATGTTACCAAAACTTTCCGCCAGCCTCAACGGGCTGAGATGGCACATGCTTGTCCATAGTAATGATAATAGTGCTGATGGTGAATGACATACACCGATTTTGGATTCTGAGGATGAAAATGGTTCCATTTTCCACTCTATGTGTTTAAACATGGCCAGTGAACATCACAGCAGTGCAGGCTGACAATCTCATGGGCCAGTGTGATTTCACACTCTCGCCACTGCAGTGTAGTCAGGACAAGTGGATTGACCTCTTTTTGTAATGTGAGATGGTGTTGTAGTGTGGAATTCACAAACTTTCATCTCTGTCATCAAACCCTTTCATCACACGAGACTCAAAGGATCGACTAGTTGCCAGTTCAGGTATAAGCACCACTAATTTAATTCATAACAAGCATACTGTCTGTATGACTTTACAATGATTAAAAAAATTGTGCCTTTTTTTTTTCTTTTCTTATGCTAGTTCATTTGCATTCCTGGTTTATATCCATCAGGTTCATTTCAAATTAACTTCACATCAGATTACATTACAAATTGGTTGGTCAGCAGGGCATGAATACACAGAAAATCATGTTGACCTGTGTATAATTGGTTGCCTCTGAAGGCGTCGTTATCAACGGTATTTAAGGCATATCATTTCAGCAAATTTTCTCAGGTTGACCCAGGCCACTATGTTGATTTTGAACTCACCTGGCACTGCACATTTCAGTGTAATGAATATTTGTGCTGGGAAGTGAAGCGTTGAGCAGGATGACTCAGGTTCATCCTTTAACTGCATTTGATGCTGTGCTCTGTTGAATTGTCTCTTGATCATCACTCATCAGAGGCTTGCAACACACCTACAAGGTTCACCTGCAGCTAGCTATTCATGCTGACACGTTTTAAATCAGTCTGCACTTACACATATGTTAACACGCAATACACACATGAACACATGCCTGCACACACACACACACACACACACACACACACACACACACACACCTGGCTTTGGAAAGATGAAAATTTAAAAAAAAAAAAAAAAAAAAGGTGTGAAGTTGGCTACAGTTGTGAATTTCCAGGTCTTGTGTCTCGAGAAGTGCAATCATTTTCTCATTAGCCCTTAATTCATCTCTTTCTCACTGTCGTACTGCAGGGCTACCATAGAGTTTATCTGAACCCTCTTAATTACTGAGGGGACCCTTCCTCAGAAATGAATCTGGCTCAACAGCTCCTGCAGGGCAAAAACAAGCTGAACACAAACAGCTTTTGTTTGATTGTGTTTTTTCCCCCTGCACTAAGATTGATGTGGTCATTGAAAGACTGACCAGATCGATTTGGCTGCGTTTTGCTGGGCCATAATGAAGTCATTGCACTGTGTGTTTTCATAGAGTTAAATAAGGTAGAGACAACTAAAGAACTTGTTACTCTCAGAAATAGAAAGCTGAGCCTCGAGGCCATGCAGTGAGCTGTAATAAATGCTCTCAGACTGTCCATTCCTCCAAATAACTATATTTCCTGTGGGGATCTTTGGGCTAATATACATTATTGATCCATGCATCTTTTTAATCAAACATACATTAAATGGACGGGTTCTCTTCACACCTCCGGGTCATACTTTTCTATGAAGGAAACTCGTTGCAGTGAAATGTCTCATATAAACAGCAGGATTTCAGACATTCTTCAAGCCAATGGGGTTACCCAAATTTAGTATACTGGCAACAAGATGTAAATGACTGGTTTAATTGCAAACAAATATGAAATTAATGTTACTTAATGTAAATTTTTTGGGCTTTCTTAAATTTGAAATGTAAATTTTAAATTTACAGAAGACATTCTTATCCTGAGGGATTTACAGAAGTGCATTGAAGTCTCTGTCAACCAACTTATCCTCATGCTAATACAAATAGGCAATGGGCTAAGAATACAATATGGCTGTTACATAGGAGTTAGTAGTGTTGGATCCGAGTCTACCTTTGTCGAGTTTGAGTTGATACCAAGTCCTTAACCAATCGAATCAACCAGAGCCCGAGTCAAAAGGGGCCCAGTTGGACTCAAGTCTGAGTCTTTAATGGCTGAGTCCGAGTGGAGTCCAGAAAGTAATTAAATTGAAAAAAGATTGTAAATTGCAATTTTAAACTCAACACTGAGGATCTAAATTAATATTTTAATCTTCACAAACCAATAAATAACAAACATAAATGTAACAAAAAATACCACTATTACATCTAGCCATTGCTATTTAATATTTTTATTGCATGTCATCAGCACCTCAACTAGATTCCTCTCAAGAAAAGGGATTTAGAGGTCCTGAATATGTAGAACATTTATTATATTACAAGTGTATGAAAAAAACAAATGAAGCTGTTTTGTTGTTGTTGTATCACACTATATTGTGTCCTCCAGTTCAAGGTGACATTTCAATCATTTGTCTCCCCCACAGTTATATAGGCTGAGAGAGAAAATACAGAGTAGAGTTACATTTAGCAGCATGTCATATCAACAAGCTTCATGCTTTATTACTGCTTTTAATCTATCTATGAATGACAACAAACTCATTTCTGAGCACAGATCTGTTCTTGTAACTTTTTTCATTTTAAATCCCTATCAGCAGAGTTTATGATATTTACTACATTAAGAAGTACATTTCACATTTTGCATGAAATTCAAGACCGGAATCACTGAATGCTAATGTTTAGGGGTGGGTGATATGACCACAATACGATAATAATACGTTTTCTCAGGTAGGTGTATCAGTAGTGTTCAGGTAAGAAATACTACAGAAACTGTATAAAGCATTTAAATGAAAAAGAAAATAGACTTCACTGTATGACATATACAGTGATTCTTATCAAATTTACTGAAGTTATTCAGTCTAAGGAGTGAGTGATTTTCTCTTGTCTTTTGTTGTTTGATGGACATTAATGACAGAGACAGCAGCAGGTTTATTAGACTTCTGTCAGTTTAAGACCTAATGCACAGATCCAATATACTGTATTGACACACCTCCGATATTTCCCCCAACTGTTTACATTCACTTAAGACATAACCGACGGTGTTTGCATGAATACTCGGCCAGACCTGCATTTTGACAAGATGTGTGTGTATTTATTTCACTGTCTAAGCATAATAAGCCAATAAAGAGAACTCAATTTGGTACTCGCATGATGAGGCAGCTTTCTGTATGCGTGCTTCAAGTGCGTGCTCACAGAAAGCCCCTGGTCAGGCAGGGAGACATTCATTAATTTTTTTGTTATCTTAATTTTATTTCCTTTTTTATTTTTTTATCTTTCTTTTCATGTTACACATGACATGGACTCAAAAGGTCCAAAATGTCAGAGTCCATGTCAAGTTTGAGTACAAATTTACCCAAGTCCGGACTCCCAGTCCAAGTCCGGGATCGAGTACCCCAACTCTAGGAGTTAGTATAGCAAAGAGATCAGTATAGTTTTTTAATGAGCTTTGTATATTTAGTGCTTGTTTGAGTGTTAAATAAATGTGTGTATGTGTGTGTGTGTGTGTGTGTGTGTGTGTGTGTGTGTATACAACCCCAATTCTGAAAAAGTTGGGACAGTATGAAAAATTAAAAAAAAACAACAAACAGTAATTAAAAAAATTCAATTCACCCTGTACTATACTGAAAACACATTATTAACATATTATTTGATGTTTTACTTTATGAATTTTATTTATTTTTGAACATATACACTCATTTCAAATCTGATAACTGCAACACACTACACAAAAGTTGGGACAGTTGACTGTTTACTTCTGTCTAACATCACCTTTTCTTTAATAATGCTTTTTAAGCATTTGGGCACTGAAGACACCATTTGGTTAAGTTTAGCAAGTGATATTTTCCCCCATTCATCCATTATGCATTTCATTGCCTTATTTTGCGTTTCATAATGCGCCACACATTCTCAATCGGAGACAGGTCAGGACTGCAGGCAGGACATGCTAGCATTCGCACTCTCTGCTTATGCAACCATGTGCTTGTAATCCGGGCAGAATGTGGTTTGGCGTTGTCCTGCTCTGGATGGCAGCATATGTCACTCCAAAATTTGTACATATCTTTCTGCATTAATGATGCCCTCACATATGTGCAAGTTATCCATATCATGAGCACTGACACACCCCCATACCATGACAGACTCTTGCTTTTGGACCTGATACTGATAACAGCTTGGATGGTCCTTTTCCTCTTTGGCCTGGAGGACATGATGGTTGTTTTACCAAAAAACTATTTGAAACGTTGACGTGTCGGACCACAAAACACGATCCCACTGTGCTACTGTCCATCTCAGATAAGACTGATCCCAGAGAAGTGGGCGGCGCTTCTGGACAGTGTTGATGTATGGCTTTTCCTTGCATAGTAAAGCCATAGCTTGCATCAGGGTGTTGACTGACAAAGGTTTACCAAAGTATTCCCGAGCCCATATCAGGATAGCCATTATAGATTCATGATGGTTTTTAAAGCATCCATATTATGCTATATAAAAGTACCTAATTTTGTTTTAGAGGTCTCATACAATAGATTTACATGCATCCAAGGTCAAAAAACACTTTAATTTTCTCATAATTTACATTGCAGCATCACTTCTTTTTCTCAGGGTCAAAAACTGACTCCCTGAAGGATCCATTCACTCTAAACTACTCCTTTCAGAGAGCCTATTCTGCTCTGATTGGTCAGATGTCCCAGTCTTTTGTGATTGGTCTACCACTTACGAAAAGGAAATGCCAATTTCCATATCTGAATTTCAGCTCAGTAATAATGTCGTTGGTTTCACCTTATCAGTTTGAGCCTGAGTCCGATAGTGATGCATAGGAAGATCAAATCAAACCAAACAAAAGCACGATGAGAACAGGACGTTTCTCAGTGGTAAGTTTTTATGTAGTTTGACAATAATGTGAGCTTGCCAGGTAGCAGAGGCCTACAGCTGTGCACGGGCTGTTCACGTATGCAACAAAAAAACTACACATTTGGAACACTCGATAGAAAATATATACGTTAATAATGAATCATACTTACAGCTTGTGATCCAGAGGTGCAAGATGGTCCAAATAAAGTAGGTACTCCCCCATCTTTAATGAATAATCATGTCAGAAATCCTGCGTTGACTTCAGCTAGATTTGAGAAGGTACTAAAGTAGGAGTTGAACTGCTGTGGTATTGTTTTAAAAATGAATTCTAACCACTGACACTTTACATCTTCATCCTTTGGTAGTCCATGCAAACTAGTTTTGCTTTTGCAACAGGAACCTAACTCTTTCAGGGCAACTGGAACTCTAGTGTTTGAGGGCGAGTCAAAGTATATGTTGTTCATGAGCAGCCAGTGAAGACAAGAGGCTGTTTTTTTCTTTCTTTTTTTTTTCTTACAAACCTACATAGGTTTGTACAGGAAGTAAGTCAGGCTGTTCAGAATCAGTTCTTTCTTTTGGGAGTTAATAACTCCATTTGTTGTGCATTTTGTTTTTTGAAACTTTGCAGACTTTTTACGTTCACAAACAGCTCTATAACACACTACATAAAAGGTAATATCTCTGTATATAGTCCTAAACTGCCCCTGTCCCAACTTTTTTTGAAAATGTGGCATGCATCAATTTCAAAATCAATATTCATCTTCAAAAAAAACTATGCAGTTGATTAGGTCAAACATCAAATACCTTGACCTTATATGTTCTTTGTTTAAATTCAAGTCAAAGTACACTTACAAATCATCCTCTTTGTTTTCATTAGCATTTTCCACACTGTCCCAACTTTTTTGGAATCGGGGTGGTGTTTGTATATCTATCTATCTATCTATCTATCTATATATATATATATATAGATATATATATATATATATATATATATATATATATATATATATATATATATATATATATATATATGTCAGATACTCTCTATGATTCAAACCTTTTAAATTAAACAAAATGAAACTAAGCTGCCCTTTATAATAATGGCATTTAGGACACATGTAAAGTGCCCATTGCTAGAATGTCACATAAAAATGAAACTGATGGTGACATTGTAATCATTAGTGGATCTTTAACGTATTTCTCTAGGCTAGTTTATGAAGCACGTATTACAGCAAAGAGGCTATCAACTCAGCTTTTATGTACTCATATATTATGAGCTGCTATATTCAGTGCTCATTGTTTTCCAAACACTGCAGATTTCTTGTAATGGATTCCAATCCTTCATTTAGTTCTATTGTCACTTGCAGGGGTTTGGCCTTACTTTGGGTGACATCTTATTGAGTTAATGGCTGCTGCTAGGATCCATTCCAAAAGCTTTAAATTGCAAAACCATCAATCTAGTCTGGTGTTTCTCACTCAAAGGGAGTCATCAATTAGGAGGCTGGTGCTCCCTGTATTTTGGCCCAGACCCCAGTCTCCCCCTCCTCGCCTACGAATGGCCTGTCTATTCTGAGATTGTGCAGAAGAAGAAGAAGAAGAAGAAGAAGAAGA